>NC_141160.1:49328787-49542537 GCF_053477565.2 Lygodium microphyllum | reverse complement strand
CATTGATGTGTATCAATTTCTAGTTTTTGAGTGCCTTGGCTTGGTTATGAATAACATCCCATCTTTTTGCTATCCCCAATGAGGATCTTTCTTTCAAGTCTTTTAAAGTTCAAGCTATTTCTTGGTAGAAAAAAAAGAAAATATCAATCTGTTTGTGTAATATTTTGAAGTGAGTAATGTCACATGAGAACTCAAGGAAGATGAGTGGTTGAAACTCTTTTCTGAAAAAGTGAGAGGTATGGCAAGGGAATGACTAGTAAAACCATGGCTCAAGAGATTGCAATGAATCTACAAGGGACCAATGAATATGAAGAGATAAACTAGGCACTAATTAAAAAAGTACTTTTGTTAAAGATCTTAATGTTGCTTGAAGAGATTTACTTTCATGCATGCAAAATGATAATTTGAAAGTTGAACATTTTATTTAGGATTTTGTCTTTGTGGAACTATTGGGTAAAAGCTTTCGGGAGGCTTTGGGTGAGGAAAAACCCCTTGCTAGGCTACAAAAAGATTGTTTTATTGCTAACCTAAGGGTTCCTCTTTCCTCTTTGATAGAAAATAGAATTGAAAAAATTGTCAACCCCTATGGAGGTAGTAAGAACAAGTAGTGAAAAAAGAGAAAAATAACTAGGTTAAGACAATTGAAGGTAGAATCCTCACCATTATGTGCTTTGGTGCAACCCCTAACTTGTTTCCTACAACCCAATATAAGAACACCTTTAATATAAGATTTTGCCAAGGAAATCGCATTTATGCGCTGTCTAACTGTGTAAAAATGTAAACTTCTTCATGTGATGGAAGGCAGTGGTGAGTTAGAGACGCATCTAGAGACCATGTACTAATAGGGGAAACAAGAAAGTGCAAGAGAATGACCATGGTCATGTTACAATTTTAATGAAGTGGGACACTCGAGTACTAACAATCCTTATCCAGTTAGAATTTGACGAAAATTATATCCCATGTTGTGAAATCCTCCAAATAAGAGGAATAACTATGGCATTTGGATAGAAGAAGCCATCATTTCAAGTCGGACTACATTGGAAGATAGCAGAAAGTCATGAGTAAATTTGAAGATAAAGGAAACTCATGAGTAAATTTCATAGGAGAGTGAAAGAAGCTATAGTAACCTTGATTAAATAACTAAGAGGGAAGGAGGAAGAGCCTCGTTAAAGATCCAGAAAGGGATCAAGAAGGTAAGAATAAGAAATAAAAGAGATCAAGAAGAAAGTTTAAAACCAAAGATTTGCCTGTGGGAGGGCCAAGAAACTTACAACCAAAAAAGGAATCTATTAAAAAAAATGGTATATTGTCAAAGCTTTTGCAAGCTCAACCACCAGACTTGACGGAGTGCTTATTGTTTCAAGCACATTTCATTCAATTTGGCAATGGCTACCTTTCACATAGCCTACACATCTTTTGCACTCATTGATCTATCCATTCTTCTCCCAAACCACAAAAAGTAAGAAAAAACTAATTGATGTGGGTGTACTGAACTTAGCACCTTATCTTCTCTTTGACTCTATGAAGAAAAAGCTCAATGGTTGGCTCCACAACCTGTGGGATAGTACTCCATCTGTTGCATGTACTCTATGGCTCTTGATCCAATCCAAAAGCACTCAAGCAATCCATGAGAGAAAATGCAAACAAGAAGAAAAACAACCTAATCCCTCCTCCAATCTACCTCTTACCCAAAAAGGAGAAGAAGATAGAGAAGCCCCTTTGGTCTATCCCTGAGTATTCGCATCCCAAGAATATGATTTGCATCACCAAGATCCTTCATGTCAAAGTTGCCATGTAGAATTTGTTAGCAGTCATGTTTGTCATGCCTTGTCATCTCCTGCCTGTGAGCCTCAGTCTGAGTCAGATGAGGACTTTAGGAGCTCTGACTTGTCTATCACTTGTTTTGACGGAGGAGGTAGCTCATTCTAGAGCACTCAGTTTATTGCATGTCAATGCATTTTCTCCTCCAGTCGGGATTTTATGTGCATTTCCCGGGGCAGTTTCTGCATTCTTCAGCCTGCCTCACCTGCCGGACATTGTCCATCTTTTTCGGGATTTTTTTGAGCATTCCTGGCATTTTTACCAGCATTAAATGCTGGTCGGATCAGCATTAAATGCTGGTCAGACATATTTATGGCCTCAAATTTCAGGTCGGCCAGTTTTTGGGTTTTTTGGCTATTTATAGCCATTTCCCACTTGGCAGTCAGTTGTATTATCATCTTCCCTCCTCCTTTGGCAGGTGCACACTCCGACTCCGTCATCTTCCTCCGTCTTCGGTGCTGCCGTCATCATCAGCCTGATCTGGTGCCCTCACTGATGCTTCGGGCTGCGTGCAGGGGCTGATCAGTCCATAGTTTTGTATTCAGCATTCATTACAGTCAGTGCAGATTTTCTTCCTTCATTTTCTGCTCTCTCTCTCCTCCTCTATGTTCGTGTTTTTCTTCCGTTGCACACTCTCACATGGTATCAGAGCCTGACTGAGAGCACGGAGGACCTAACCTTGTGGATAGATATCTCACCCCTCTTCTGCTGCTGTTGCCTCATCTCCAACTGCCTAGGCAGCCCCTCCAGGTGGCCATTCTTCTTGGGTTTGCTGCAGAAGACTACTCCCGAGGCTGCCACGTCATCAAACGACCCCTCCTCCTTGCGTTTACCATTAGGCGGCCCCTCCTTCAGTTGGGCGACACATCATCAGGCTGTGTTTTGCAGATCCTGGTCGTTTCCACTCCTGACGGCTCATCTCATGTTGGCGACCCACTCCCAGGCTGCGTTTTGGTATTGGCGGCTTCTTTTCTGGTGATCTTCATCAGTTATCTTTGCGTTTTGCAGATCCAGGTGTTTGTAGGCTATCTCAGCCTGCGTCTTGGTGGTTGGTGACCACACTGCTGGTCATATTTCGACATCGGCACAACTTTCTTTGATGTTTTGCAGATTGGAAGATGTCTTCTCATCAGTTTACAGGCTTTGATGACTCAGATGACGAGCTTTTGTCTCAACACTCATCTGAACGGAGGCGTGATTTCTATCACGAGGACCGTCGTCCGGAGTCTATTCCTCTTTCCCGTCCCCCTTCTATTCATGTATCTCGGCGATCCCCTTCTAGTGGGCCGACGATGCAGCCTTTGGTACCCCCTGTACAGGTACCCGTACTTCCTCAACTGCCCAAAGAGGACCGGTTGGATGGCTCCAACTTTTCTCTATGGTCCTGCAAGGTGGAGTGTATCTTGGACTCCTTCGATCTTTGGGAGCTTGTTTATGTTCCTATTCCCCGGCCTAAGGTGGATCCCGTAGATGGGACATCTATGGATCGTGCAACCTTATGGGATTGGCTTAATTCTAGAGCCAGATCTTTCCTCTTTTTGAGTTTGCAGGATTCTGTCCTTGTTCATGTTCACAGGTTGAAGACTACAACAAATGTGTGGAGAAAGCTCGCGTCTCTCTATCAACAGAAGACGTTTACCCACCGGATATCTCTCGAAAAGAAGTTGTGGATGCTCGCTATTGATGATAGTCCTTCCATGAAGGACCACATCAACAGATTACAGGATATGAGGGATGAGCTTGCATCCCTCGGTCAGACGATATCTTCTGAAGACATGGCTATGATTCTTTTGACTCAGCTGCCATCGCCTCGGTTTGATGTCTTCTACACCAACCTTCTTACATCGAGGACCCGTGAGAAGCTTCTATGGGAGGAGCTATCCCCGCTTGTCTTGGAGCATGGCGAGCGACTCAGAGAGGTCAGTGCTAGTGGATCCAACTCCACTAGAGCCTTTGTTGCAGGTTCGGGAGGACAGAAGAAGAAGAAGAAGTCAAAGGCTACGAAGAAGGACAGTTCTTCAGGCTCTGA
This sequence comes from Lygodium microphyllum, assembly GCF_053477565.2. Lineage (NCBI taxonomy): Eukaryota > Viridiplantae > Streptophyta > Polypodiopsida > Schizaeales > Lygodiaceae > Lygodium > Lygodium microphyllum. The sequence goes on along the minus strand of NC_141160.1, from coordinate 49,538,687 downwards.
CTCAGATTCAGAGAGACTGAAGTGCCCACACTGTGGGAAAGGGACACATCCCGAGGAGAAATGTTGGAAGAAGTACCCTCACCTTCGTCCGGGAGCGAAGGGTGGATCTACATCGGAGCCTTCTTCTACCTCTACACCAGCTGTTACCCATGAGTCAGTGTTCCTTCATATCCATGCTTTGGAGGAGGATCCTTCTTCTGTGGCTGCAGTGTCTTCTGCGTAGCCTTGGTTAGTGGACAGTGGTGCTTTGAGTCATATGACTCCCCGAGGTGATTTGTTACAGGATCTCCGTCCATTAGAGGGTTCAGTCATTGTTGGTGACATTTTATCGGTGCCTATTAGTGGTGTTGGCACATTGCCTTTGTTTACCGACCGACCTTCGAGCCCCTTTTCACAGGCCCTACATGTTCCAGATTTGGGCCTTCCGCTCCTCTCAGTTTATGGTCTTACGAGGCTTGGCACACGAGTAATCTTCACCGACCATGCCGTTGTTATTGAGAATTCTCTTACAGGAGCTGTTTTATCTACAGGTTGGTAGGAGAGCGGGCTTTACAGGCTCCATTCCCCTTCTTTGATGCAGGGTCCTCCGCCGCAGTCTATTGCTACACCCGTTCCCGCTTGTGCACCTTCTATTCCACAGGTTTCTTCCCATCCCCCACCTTCTCCTCTGGTGGTTCCCTCGTACCTCCCATCCCTTTCAGAGGGGGACGACCTCGGTGATGCGGCTGTGGATTCCCTGGCCCCTAGTGTTTTAGAGGGGGATTCCTAGGATCGTGAGGAGCTCCTTCAGCAGTAGTCTACATCGACGGACTTCATTGACCTTGGCATTCCTCTTGCCACCCCAGGATCCGTTTCTCCCTTGGCCTTTCGCCACATCCAGGATCTGAGAGGGGGTGTTAGCAGTCATGTTTGTCATGCCTTGTCATCTCCTGCCTGTGAGCCTCAGTCTGAGTCAGATGAGGACTTTAGGAGCTCTGACTTGTCTATCACTTGTTTTGATGGAGGAGGTAGCTCATTCTAGAGCACTCAGTTTATTGCATGTTAGTGCATTTTCTCCTCCAGTCGGGATTTTATGTGCATTTCCTGGGGCAGTTTCTGCATTCTTCAGCCTGTCTCACCTGCCAGACATTGTCCACCTTTTCTGAGATTTTTCTGAGCATTCCTAGCATTTTTACCAGCATTAAATGCTGGTCGGATCAGCATTAAATGCTGGTTGGACATATTTATGGCCTCAAATTTCAGGTCGGCCAGTTTTTGGGTTTTTTTGGCTATTTATAGCCATTTCCCACTTGGCAGTCAGTTGTATTATCATCTTCCCTCCTCCTTTGGCAGGTGCACACTCCGACTCCGTCATCTTCCTCCGTCTTCGGTGCTGCCGTCATCATCAGCCTGATCTGGTGCCCTCACTGATGCTTCGGGCTGCGTGCAGGGGCTGATCAGTCCATAGTTTTGTATTCAGCATTCATTACAGTCAGTGCAGATTTTCTTCCTTCATTTTCTGCTGTCTCTCTCTCCTCCTCTGTGTTCGTGTTCTTCTTCCGTTGTGCACTCTCACAGAATTTGCTTCAGAGAGTCCAAGGCATGAACATCCTTGCCTACAATCAGCATGTCATCCACATCTGGCTATCCAAACTGCATGTTTTCATGTTGAGACTGTGAGGCATCATGGGCAATATCTTGCCAACCATTTTCAGCATCATTCATTGTATTTTTAGGGTAATTTATAGCAGGTATTCCTCGTTGTCTACTAGGCACAATCTATTGTCCAATAGGTATATCTTCCCTAAAAATAACCTTTTTGACCTCCTCTAACTTCTTGGGATGCTTATGCATGCGATCTTCATGGTAGATTACATCATTGCTACGTACTCTATTTTTTTGTCGGGATCCCATAACATGTACCCCATTTCACCCTCGTCACCATATCCTAGGAAAATGCATTTACAGGACTTTGGTTGAAGTTTGCTATGTTCCTCCTTACAGACATGCACAAAGGCCTCGCAGCCAAACACTCTCAGATGATAATATGAAGATGGCTTGCCTGATCGCTCTTCCTAAGGAATTCTCCCGCCAAAGACTTGTTTAGTGACTGATTAATCAAGTGAACGACTGTCATAACAGCCTTTGCCCAAAAACCATGGGGTAATGTAGCATGAGAAAGCATAGTATATAGACCTTATTCTGAATGGTTTGATTTATATGCTCTACAACTCCATTTTGGGGTGGATTATGAGGGGAAGTGAGCTCCCTCCTTATCCCTTTACTATCACAAAAATCCTCAAAGGATTTTGACACGTATTCCCCACCATTGTTAAACTGAAGACACATAAGTGTCTTACAAGTCATGTTCTCAACCAATGTAGGAATTTCTTAAATTTGTCAAGAGCCTTAGCCTTACTACCAGTAGGGTACACCCACACTTTCCATGTAGTAGCATCATAAAAAAAGGTGACAAAATATTTATTTCCCCTAGAGATAACCCTGGCATCTGACATAGATCTGAATGTACTAACTCTAAAGGCAAAGATTTCAATGAAAGAGACTTTTTATGTGAAGTCTGTGCATGCTGACCATAAATGCAATGATCACAGTGCTCAAAATGAGCATATTGAAGATAAGGAAAATAACCCAAACAAGTAAATACTTTCATTCTAGTCTAACCCATATGTCCCAACTGGTCATGCCACAAGGAAACACTTGGCTGCTTGGTCACAACAACAACATGGTCACACACACTAGATACATGTAGCAGATACAAAGTATCACTCTTTGAGCCTCTGGCAATAACCCTAGATCCCTTACAAATCTTCCATTTCCCATCACCAAAGGTGGTATGAAAACCATAATCATTTAGCTACCCAGTACTACTAATCAAGCTCTTCTTGAGCTAGGATACATGCCGTACATTTTGAAGAGTAAAGATATATCCATGCTAAAACTGTAGCTGCACATTGCCAATGCCTACAATGTCACATGCATAGTTGTCCCCCAAGTGAAAAACACCATGTCTATCCCCAGTGTAGTTTGAGAATGATTCATGATGAGGAGTGACATGAAATGAGACACCTAAATCCAAGATCCAAGTATGCATGTCATCATCTGTATATGCTACCAAGGCATATGCACTGAAGCAAGAAGAGACAAGGAGTACATCATGACCACTATTGCTCTCATGACTAACTACATTCACTTCTTCAATCTTGACACTGCTCTTCTTAGTTGGCTGATTGTCCTTCTTCTCATTCTTTCTATCATTAGTCTTCTTACTCTTTCCTTTGTCTTTCTTCTACTTAAAGCATTCCCACTTAAAGTGTCCTTTCTTGCCACAATGGTGGCACTCCACATCTTTCCCACGAGATTAACTACATCCTTTGCTTTCAGACTCCCCCTCTATTGAGACCTACCTCTAGTATGCAAAACACTGGATGACTTGTTAGATGCATTGTTTTACCGATTCATCTCTTCCATAAGCAGGTAACTCTCTACATCAGAGTACAAAAACATAGCATTCGAGTTGCTCATGGCTTACTTGAAAGTATCCCAGCTTTCAGGTAGAGTACATAACAGAAAAGTAGCCTTGAACTCATCATCGATATTGAACTTCAAGGCAACTAGTTGGCTGAAAATGGAATTACAAACATGGCTATCCCCTCCATGCATAAATCCATCAATTTCTTTAGCCAATAGACTTTACTTGTAGCTTTCTTCTGAGCATACAATTCCTCCAATCACTTCCAAATGGCATAGGTAGAATCGAGCCCTTCTATGTTGAACAACAAAGCATCAAAAACTGAAAGCTCAATGGTTGAACAAGGCAGCTCATTCAGCTCATCCCAATCCTCTTGCTCTATGTTCACTGGTTGTGCTCCTTTCAACTTTATAGGCTTAATCAAATTCTTTTGCATCAAGACATTGTAGCACTGCTTTAGCCAAATTGCAAAGTTATGTGTCCCTTCAAGCTACTTGATGTGCATAAGATGACTACTATCATTGCTGCCAGCCATAATTGCAAATCATATGATAAGAAGACAAGCCAAATATTTCAAAAAACAAGTGACCAAGAAGAGATACAAACTGACCAGCAAGATCTGCTATTCACAGTAAACAACACCAAAACGCCTATATAGACTGATCTGTTTCAGCCTAAAAATAAGGCATAAAGCATGTGCACCCAATGTCCAAGCATATGTCAACAATATCAGTACCAAATCAATACATAAGGACCTCAATGGAAACCATCCAACTGTCCAAAATACCCTCTTTGTTATGGCACTTGCAAACTGTAATTTTCCAGCCACCAAGACAAAATGTCCCAAACTCAAAACCAAGCTCAAACTTGCATCCCCAAAATTATTCCCAAGTATATGACATCCAAGATAGGCATCTAGACATCACTTTCAGTACCCAAGATATTGTCTGCAACCAATAGGCATGTCATTCATTGATAAAATTGCATTCAGCCCTTGCTATTACATAAGTGAATTCATTGTTGAAATGAGCAATGATAGTGCCAAAGTCAGCTCCAAATGCTATTCAAGCATATAAATGAACTGTCAAGGGTGCCTTGTAAATTGTTACGAATAGTCCGAGAAACTAAGTAAAATACTCCCAATGCTAATGCCAAGCTCGAATCAAATGCCAAGCTCAAGAGTGAGCTCTCAAGTATCCAATGATGGTCCTGGAGTTGCCAATGATGAAGGAGATGATCAAGATAGTGAGCTGATCTGCTTGCAGCCAAGATCTGTATACACTATCCTCACAAAATAGCCTTTGTGTTTTCAATTTAGACATACCTACACTCCAAATTGGCTGACAAGCTCTTCTACAAACTCATAGAGTTCGAAGAAAGCTTTGTTTTCATAAATTTTTTTTGAATTCGAGTTTTTTACCTCAATTTATGAGTAAAATAGTGACCTGTGGTCAATCTGCCTTGAACTGAGATAGAATCATGGCTGATGTGATGGCACCTCGTTGGTTGGGAGGGCTAGAAGGCGACAATGACTAAATGCTAATGTGGGGGGGGGGTCCCAAATGACCCTCCCAAGCTCCCTCTTGAAGCTCAGAGGCAATGGTAATGCTTATGCTTCACAAGAAGCAAAGAGACATGGTTTTCCTGTTTCTAGCTTGAAGTGCTCTTCCAAAAGAGCTCAAGACACACTCAATAATGCCCCAACTTTGCCTTGATGAGGTTCAAAGGTGCCCTGATAGATGCCAAAGCAAATGAGATCAAGAAAAACCTCAATGAAGAGCTGCCATGGCTGCCATAGCTGCAAGCTTTTAAGCCAATTGCTGCTCCCCTGCTGCGCAAGCTCCTACTCCTGAATCTCGAGCTCTAATACCAGTTTGAAGTGTGTGAATCAAAGAGAGAACGGAGGATCAATGGTGGATGCTATGCGAGAGAGAGAGAGAGAGAGGTAGAGAGAGAGAGAGAGAGAGAGAGAGAGAGAGAGAGAGAGAGAGAGAGAGAGAGAGAGAGAGAGAGAGAGAGAGAGAATGACATAGTGTGTGGGTAGAATTGTGTACCTCTTTTGGTTTTTCTAGATAGGTATCTCGGGTAAGTTAATCATGAATATATGTACGCATCACATGGGTTCAAAATAAAGTATTTTTAAAATACCATTTTTTATACATTTTTACATACAGAAGGGTGTAATATAAGGGGGTTATTTACAAATTGAATAGAAAAGGGTTATTCTTTATTCATGCAAAATTCACAGATAAGGATATTTATAAATAGGCCTTGAACGCAAGTGATGTAGAGGATATACATATAGTAACTTCCATGAGATAGGTATATAGTACATAGAGTACAATGCCGGGTGGGCAGGTCCAGTGGTAAGGTACGTTGCCCTTTATTCCCAACACTTCACCTCTCAAGTTCCTTACTCTCTCCCTCAGTCTCACACTCTCACTCTTCCTCACTCTCAAGATGGAGCATAAGTAGAAAGACTAGAAGCAAGAAGAAGAAGAAGCACGCTCTCAAGTTTACACACCACAAGAATGAGCTTATCCATTCACTTTCTAGTTTTTATACATGGGTTTTCAAGTTTGGGCTTCCACTTGATTGCACTTTTCTAATCCTAACGATCGTATCAAATCAAGTAGAAACCTGACCTAGAAGTACATGTTTTTTCAACGTGTGACTTCATATAACTATTTTTTTAAATCTTTAGAGTACTAGAATAATTAATATGTATTCATTTAATTTAATATTTTTCTTTTAAAATTGATTTTCTTGACCATGACATGAATAATCTATAAAATTTTAATGTCAAATTAGATATTTGAATGAGATATTTTTAAAATAAATAACAAAAATTTAAGATATACATTAAAAACTTAATGAATCATTTATGCATTATTTTTAATACTAAGCTCATTGCTTCGTGCAAAAATACTATCATCTTGATTTTTTTCTAAATTATTAGTATGCATGCATGAATGGGTTTTAATAATTAAAAATGTGATAAAAATGTACCCTAGTTTTGGATAAATCTTATGGTTTATTGAAATATATCTATAAATAAATATCAAATAAAATATAGATTAATTTTTAAGCCATAAGTTGTCTTTATGATTTTTTAAAAACTTGAAAAATAATCTATTAAATAGGTGAAAATTCTATTATTTCTTAGGAATAATAAGATCTATTTTAGAAATTATGTATAAAAACTTAGCTAAAGAATACCTTATTTTGCATGTTGAAATGGAGGGCCCTATCTTGTTCGACACATTAGTCTTCTTGTGGGGGGGCATGATGGATGGGATAAAGAAAGCGGTTAAGATGAGAAAAAGAAGATAGATTGATTGAAATAAAAATGATGGACGAGAATAAAAGAGGGTTATGAATTATGGCATATTAGAAAATTAAGGCTCTGCCTTATCGTACTCTCTCATACACACTTGTCTTTTATCGTATCTCTCTCCCTAGCATTACTTTATTCTTAGCTCTCTTGCCTCCATTACTCATAAATGGTCACCCTTTTATAAGTACAGGGGGAGGAATGGGATTGTGCTGATGTTATGGGAGGGCCCTATCTTGTTTGACACATTAGTCTTCTTGTGGGGGGCATGATGGATGGGATAAAGAAAGCGGTTAAGATGAGAAAAAGAAGATATATTGATTAAAATAAAGATGATAGATGAGAATAAAAGAGGGTTATGAATTATGGCATATTAGAAAATTAAGGCTTTGCCTTATCGTACTCTCTCATACACACTTGTCTTTTATCGTATCTCTCTCCCTAGCATTACTCTATTCTTAGCTCTCTTGCCTCCATTACTCATAAATGGTCACCTTTTTATAAGTAGAGGGGGAGGAATGGGATTGTGCTGATGTTATGGGATCTTAACATGTCAGTCTGTGGCATAAGGAGACTCTTTAATGTAAAGATCCACTTGACAATTTGGAGAGGATTAGGACAAAATACTCTCATACATACGGGGGTGGGATTTTGCTTACGTTATGGGATCTCTAATGTGTACTCTTATGGCAAGAGGGGAGTAAAAGTTCTAATTATCATCATAAAGTCAAAAATCCATGTGTGAACATATCTTTATTACAATTATCCATGTGTCGATTCAAGGGGAGGGGAGTATGCTCATAAATAAGGGGGGGGAGTACTATCATTAGATCTAAAATAATTGGGGGGTGCCTTTATTTAATGAATGGGGATGGGATGAGGTGGCCGATGAGATGGGGGGTGACGCATCATTGGTTGGTGGTCAAAATCATGCCACCCCCATTTTTTATTTTATTTTTTAAAAAATAATTAAATTTTAAAAAAATTACGAGTTAGCACTTATTCCTATGTGCTTTACATTATTCACTCTTGCCCTCATGTATGTGCTTTGCATGATCATCTTATGCATGTAGCTTCTCGCTCTGTATTTAACTTTTATATATTTTTTCCTTCTTAGGGGTGATTTTCATGCTAATTTGGGAGGGGAGTTTTACGTAGAAGATTGATGTGAGGTTTTAATTTTCCTTAGTATCTTTTCTCTAAGGTTTTATTTTAAAACCTTATGTTATTAACTCATTTTTCACATGGGGTCCATGTGGAAATTCATTCACATGTGATTCTTGTCAAAATTTATGCATGGTATTTGTGGAACTTAATTTTGACATTCATAATTATGCACAAAAAAAAACTAATGTGTGTTTTGAGAAGAAATCCCAACAACACAACTAGTGGGAAAAATATAATTATTTGGGTGGGGGAAGAGGGGAACGATTCTTCATTGATAAACAGGATCATTACATCGGATGATTTCAACAACTCTATGTCATGAATGTCATAGTTCCTCTCACTCATGACTCTTTAGCTTCCTTGAGGAATAGGCAACAAGATGCCCCTCTTGCATGAGAACACAACCTAATGTAAGAGTACTTGCATCTGTCATGACCTCAAATTCTTGATGTAGGTTTGGAAGCTTCAAGATAGGAGTTATTACTAGGCTCTACTTGGATTTCTCAAAACTGGACTACTCAATTGGACTCCACACAATAGAAACTTGCTTCTTGAGTAGATCGATAAGAGGTATGGCTATCAAGGCATAGTTCTTGCTAAACACTATGCACCATCTACTTAAACCTAAGAAGGTTCATACTTCCTTAATTGAATTTGGAGGTGGCCGCTCCTGTACGTCTTGTATATGCTGATTGCTGAAACACAACTAGTCACAATACAATAAGAATCAAGACAATTTTTGATAGAGAATCATAGAGTAGAGAGCAAAATAGAAATTAATATTATTATATGATAGAGACAAAGGAGCAATAGCTAATAGCATGATCAAAATATGCACTCTAATATGGAGTTCAAACTTCTTGACTGCCCCTAAGCTTATGTCATATACATGAAAGGGATCCCAAATTCACTCTAATTCACAATCACAATCACAATCACAATCTCAAATTTTTGGGAGAAAATGAAGAAGAAGACTGTTTCAATAAACTCTTTTTCCAAAAAAGCTTCATGCATCCAAAAAATACTTTTCACAAACAACACATTTTTTGAGAAAAGTGCACACCAAACGTGATGTGATCTTTCCAAATCAGCACTCCCATGCACCCTACGAAAAATGAAAAGAAAGCACAAATAGTATGATACGTTAGTTTAAAATAATTTTTATAAATAAGTGTTAAAACTTTTTATTTTTTATTTTCACATGCTTTTATCTCCAAAACAGTGAGAAATTTTATCGAGCCTTTGAGACAATAAATATTCTCCTCAACACCCGGTTCAAACTCAATGAGAGGAGCTTTGGCCAAAATTTTCTCTCTTTAATCACAAATCAAGCTCAAAGACACGACTTTTCCCTGTGTTAGAAAAATTTTAACAAAAAAATTTCCATCCCCAAAAATTTTTAAAATACTCAAAATGACCTAAAAACTATATCCAAATATTAACTCATTATGGATTTATTAGGACATATCATAGCTACAATTCCCTTCTAAAAAAAACTCTAACTTGAGAGCTAAAAACAAGGTTATTCTTGTTGCAAAACATCTAAATGAACCCAAGTTGCATCCTCTATAGGAGATATATCCCATTTTTCCAATACTTCTACAATATCTCTTTCTCTAACATGTCTAACTTTGTGATCTAATACTAACTCTGGTTCTACCTTCAGTATCGTCTTGTAGTCTGGACTTGTTCTACAAAATATGATCAGAGTTAGCAACATGCTTTTTCAACAAGCTTACATAAAAAACAAGATGAACCTTGATGTGAGATGGCAACTCAAGTTCATATACAAGTGAGACAATCTTCATTAGAAATTTAAATGGTCTTGCAAAATGTGGAGACAACCTTCTATCCTTCCCAAGAAACAAATTACTTCAATGTGGCTCAACTCTCAAGAAAACCATATTACTTTTATTAAACTCTTGTGCACTCTTTTTCTTTTCACAATATTTCTTTTGTAGTTGTTGTGCCTCTTTAATATGTTACTTCATTTTTCTTAATTTCTCATTCATTATTTCAATCATTTGTTTAGAAATCTCTACTCTATTTGAAGCATTAAAAAAATGAACATAAGTTACACAGTTATAACCATACATTACTTCAAATGGAGTGTTTTTAATTAACATATAGTATGGACTCTTATACATAAATGCAATTATTACCAAATATTTAATCCAATCATTTTGTTTTTCATTCACATACATCCTAAGCATGTCCTCTAGAACCCGATGCACTCTCTCTATCTCTCTACCAGTCTATGAATGAAATGCAGTACTCATTCGTAGTTTTGTTCTAATGGGCTCAAATGTGGCTTGACAAAAACTAGATAGAAATTTTGGATCTCTATTAGAAATAATACATTTGGGCATACCATGCAAAATGAATATTTCTTTCACAAAAAATTATGCTATATTTAAAGTAGTGTGAGTCTTTTTCATTGAACAGAAATGAGCCATTTTTTTGAGTCTATCCACTGTCACAAAGATAATGACATATCCTTTCCTAATGATAGGTAACCTCGTGATAAATTCCATACATATGTATTCACTTTTTTTGCTAGATATATTCAATGGTTGCATTTCACCAAGCATGTGTTTCTATATAGTTTTTACTTGTTAACACTCTAAACATTCCCTCACATATGTTCTAATATCCTACTTAACCCTTGGCCAAAAGATTAAGTTATTGACTTTGTTGTAAGTCTTTGAAAATCCAAGATGAGTAGAGAAATGCAAATGATGGTATTCCTTAAGAATTTATTTCTTGAATTTTGAGACATAGGAATACACAAACGATTCAAATAGTAAAGAGTTTCGTTAAGCATATGGAATTTCTCATCACATATTTTTTCCAAGTTTTTATTTAGGAACAACAAGATTTTAGAATACAAGGGGTCATCCTGTACTTCAAGTCCTACATCATCAATCAAGTTAGTTTATATATAGATAAACTATTACACATAGATCTATGACTTAAAGCATCAACAACTTTGTTTTCCTTTCTAAATATATATTTGATATCAAAGTCATATTCATATAACAACTCCAACCATCTCTTTTGTTGAATATTAAGCAAAGGCTAAGTGAAAATATGTTTTGGACTTTGATTATAATTTCTTAACTCAAATTTCACTCCAAAATAACAAATGCCTCAAATAATTTAAAGCATGACCTACAATAGCAAGTTCTAGGTCATGTAAGGATAGTTCTGCCTCATGCCTCCTTGAATTCCTCCTCTTGTGTCAACACACATCCTAATTTCTCCCCCCTAGCATCAAAATATAATAAAAAAGGCTTTTCCATTGCAAGATATTTTAAAGGAAAAATTTTAGCCACTTTTTGTTTTAACCTGTTTTGGAAAAATGGCTGATCAAAACTATCTTATTCTTCATCTTCTTCTAGAAATTTTAGATTGAGATCGTGATTGTGAATGAGAGTGAGACAGGGATCCCTCTCATGTACATGACATAAGCTTGGGAGTGGTCAAGAGGTTGGAGCTCCATATCAAAGTGCTTATTTTAATTGTGCCATTGGTTGTTGCTCCTTTGTCTCCATCATATCAAAGAGTTACTTCTAAAGATATAATTCCTATGGACCTTGAGAAGGTAAAGGCTATTGTTGATTGGCTTATAGAAAAGTATGTGAAAGATGTGACAAGCTTCTTAGGATTAGCTTAGTATGGGAGAACCCATATTTGAGACTATTCTAAGATAGCAAGTCCTTTGACTGAATTGACTTAGAAGACTAGACCTTTTGTTGGGGACACATGCATGCTAGGTAGGTGGGGATTTCAATTGAGCTTATGAGATAATTCAATATTCTCCTTGAAGCCATCTTCAAAATAAAGGAGATGACCTTTGGCCAATTTTTGATCCATTTGATTACAAATCAAACTCAAAGATAGGACTTATCCCTATGTGTTAGAAAGTTTTTGAGCAAAAAATTGCCATCACCAAAATTTGTCGAAATACTCAAAATGACCTAAAAAAGTTTTTCAAATATTATTTACAAATGTTAGAAAAAATTTCACTATGGCTTTATTAGGACATCGCAACTGCAATCCCATTCTTGGATACTATAAATCCAATATATTTTATCTCTTAAAGAATATGCACTTGCTCTTTTTGGCAGAGAGCTTGTGTGTTCTTAAGGTTCCTAACATAATTCTGAGTCGTGTCTCATGGTTGTCTTCTTCTTTAGAGTAAGTTAAGATGTCATTGAATTATAAAAACTCTTCAAGATAGGGTCTGAAAATATATTACAAAGACGAAGGGTACCATCCTTCTTTCTTCGAAATAGAATCAAGGCTTCCCATGGTGAATTTCTTGGTTTGGTCTAGCCACTACTTATGTTGTTCATTTAATTCAATGGCTTTAGGGATTGACATTTGATAAGGCCACCTTGCCACATGTCCATTGCCACATGTCCAACCCCAACAACAAGCTCAATCTCATGATCAACTTTCCTTTTAGGAGGAAGCTCTGTCAATTTAGCTAGGAAGGCATCAACATATTCCTTCACCTAAAAGATTGATATTGGGCTTCTTTCCTGATCAACCTTGCTAAGCTTGATCTAGTAGAGTGATAAACCTTTTCTTGATCCTTGGAGAATGCGTGAGGCTTTTGCTAATTGGATCTTAGGTCTTCCAGCTTTGCCTTGTGTAGTTACTTGAATTCCTTTCACATTTGGAAATGTGACTTGACCTTTTTCACAATGGATATTGACATCATTGCGAAAAATTAGCCAATCCAATCCAAGAAAGCACTCATAGGTATGCAAATTCACGACATGGTACCTTATGTTTGTAGGCTTCTTGCCTAGATCAAACTCTACATTTCTAGTTGTGGTGACACAATTTCTTTTCCATTAGCTAATTCTACCAAGAGTTTAGATGCTTTTGTAAGTTCTATGCCTAAATTTTGTGCATACTTCTAAGAAATAGAGAAATGAGTGCTTCCACAATCTATCAATACTTGGAAGGGTTTATCTTAATAGTTTGCAGTGTCTAAATCACCAAGAATCCATGATTTGGTCCTTTCTTGTCAAGAGTGGCATAAATCATCCCTCTTTCCATTTCAATATCCATTAAGGGCTCTCTTCTTCCTCTCCTAAGACAATTACTACATCAGCTCTTCTTCTTCCTCTCGCCCTTTGTTTTGGCCACAACTATTCTTATGAAGGTGGCTATTTAGTTTAGGGAAATGCCTTTTGTAGTGGTCCACCTCATTGCAATGGAAATATCTTTGGGAACCATTGTTTGATTTATGTGAACAAAAGTGCTAGTTGTACTCACTTTTGCCTTTGTTGTGTCATATTTCTATGCCATTGTGCCCTCTTGATGAATGCATGAGGTCCTCTACCACGTAACCTCGATCCCAATATCTTGTGTTCCTTGATTGTGCTTGAAAACTAAGTGGCTTTTCTCTTATCAAGGCATATTGTAGATCTATGGGGTGCATGGCTACTAGCTGAGTATCCAAAGAAATATTGAGGCCTTGACAAAACTTGGCCACTTGTTGGGAAATATCCATAATAGAAGCATACTTTTGAAGAGCTACAAATCAGGAGTAATATGCTTCCAAGCTCAACCCTAAGTTGAAAAAAATTAAAGGAATAACTTATCTTTGAGGTGCGATTGGAAGGTGGAGAATAACTTCTATGCACAACTTCTATCATGATTTCCCATTTGGAAGCACCTTTCAAGACTGGGCTTTTCTCTTATCAAGGCATATTGTAGATCTATGGGGTGCATGGCTACTAGCTGAGTATCCAAAGAAATATTGAGGCCTTGACAAAACTTGGCCACCTGTTGGGAAATATCCATAATAGAAGCATACTTTTGAAGAGCTACAAATCAGGAGTAATATGCTTCCAAGCTCAACCCTAAGTTGAAAAAAATTAAAGAAATAACTTATCTTTGAGGTGCGATTGGAAGGTGGAGAATAACTTCTATGCACAACTTCTATCATGATTTCCCATTTGGAAGCACCTTTCGAGTCTTTGGTGCCTTTGCACCACTTTTCCACCAAAGACACACTTCCCTTGTTAGTTTTATCTTGTCCAACATGGCTTGATTAGGGGCACTTGTCCTTACAGCTCAAAAATAGTCTTTCATAGACACAATCCAAGCTTTCTCATCTATTTCCACATCTTTTCCTTTCCCATCAAATTTCAAAGATTTGATTTGCTTGAGAAGGGATTTCTTTCCTTGTAGTTTGATAGGATCAATGATAGGTGGAATGTCTTAGGATATGCAAGAACATGTTTAATATGTGTGTATAAAAGTCTCCTGTAATCCAACTTAATATTTCCTTTTCAAACTATAATTTCTACACAGGTAAAAGAGAAATAAAAATATATTTTATTCATTTATTTTCTAGTAGCTAAACTAGATGCATCACATCATGATCATGAATAGGGTTCTCTGATAAGAATTACTCATGGATCTTAAATATATCTAAGATTCTATACTTGGAGGGAAGATTGGGATAACCTTATTTAGAGTAATTATCTCAATGAGAGTGGCCTACAATAACAACTCTATTGATCGAGGTTACTTTGGTTACTTCCTCATGGATGTAATGGTTCCGACAAACTTACCATCCTCTCGCAAAAAGAGTAACATTAAACCTTGACTCTTCAAAAGAAAGACCATAGATGACTTTCAAATTTTCCATCCATTACAATCTTTTGAGGTTGGTTTGGATGTATGGAAGTCAATTGGCATCAATGAAGCAATATAAGACTTGAAACTATCTCTAGGGGAGGTTATTGTGCCAAAAGGAATTAAGAACAAAGGAACAAAGGAAGCTCAAAGAAGCGAGGAAGGAAGGAGGCTCATGAAGTTGTCCCCTAGCAAGTCCGTGCATGTTAAGTCATATGTTGGATACAATATGACTATTGCACTACACTTAAATGTAGTTCAAAGGTTTTTTGTTGTCTTTGGTTCATCCTATAGTAGGTCTATAGCAATAGTCATCATTCAACCTTGGAGGAGTATTGATTCTTTTTGAACATATTCTGATTCTCCTTAGCTATATCAAGGTCTATAGCAAGTGGTAAATATTAATACCCATAGCTAATCTAGCCTTGCCATTAGGTCATGACACAATTGCTTTAAGACATGCTTTAAGACAAATATAAGACAATGCATACTATGACTTCTCTCAAGTCTCATACATTGTCGCAGTATGTAGGGTTGAAGGTCACCACAAGGGTTTGGCAAGAAAACGGGACAAGATAGATGGAGATGTGTCTTCAAGAGATAAGTAGATTACAGTGAATGTTTAAAGGTTCAAGAGGTACATCACCGTCAATCACATGGGTTTGAGAGAGAAGAATATATGGGGGTTCAAGAGCTTAGACTTCGGAGATGGTAGAGATAGGAGAAAGGTTGAAGGTTTCAAGCCAAGTTCTTGAAGATGTTGATAGAGCTTCCAACTGCATGTTCTTAGCAAAGATCACAAGAGTATTATCTCATAAGTTCTAACTCATGTCAAGCTTGTTTTCTTGACTATAAGAGCAATCACAAATTATAAAATCAAGTACAATATGCTGTTATGTATCATAAACAACTCTGCATACCATAATTCATACATGATGCCATAACATGAATCAACTTTGCATGATTACATTCAATGTAGACTGTTAGGGACAAAAGCTTATGAGTCAATTGCAAGGCTTGTAGGGCAAAGAGACTTGCTTCAAGAGATCTTCAAATTGAGTTCTTGATAAGGATAAGTTACCACAGCCAAGAAATAAGAGAAAAAGCTCCTCTTAATTCAACTCAAAGCATCTATGAATGATCTACAAACATTGCCTTGCCATAGGGGCACATAATACTTGCATATTTTGACAAGATGTCTTCTGTAGAGTAAGAAATAATTAAAAGAACAATGTTGTAGCTAATTCTCTAAATATGACTGAAGATATCAGCCCCAAATCAGCCCAAATATCTTTCGGAATTCACCTCTGATGATAGCATAAACTTCCTCTAACACGATGTCGGTGTGTTTGGTGTCGAGAGTCCACCACAGGGGTAAGAGATAGTAGGGTGAAGGTAGATTCAGGGAGATGAGTATACGGAAGACAAGGGGTTCAAAGAAATTGAAGACGTAGAATAATACTCCAAAAAAGAATTAGAAAATGTGGAAGAATACTAACAGAGATGAAGCATGTCAGTCTATTCCTGCATTATGAGAAGATAAAATTGTAATAGACAAAAACGTGTATAAAATAATATCTTCCTCTATGCTACTTAGATCGCCAATCTGATGCTTCCATTGGCTTCAAAAGGGGGGTAAAATACCAGGACACATGACTAGAATTCTACTAGATCTCTCCTTCTTCATCTCCCACTTTTGAGTGCTGTTCATTGCTTGAAAACAACGATCGGGCGTTGCGTGATTTCGTCAATCTCTCTTTTTACATAAAATCCTTTCAAATTGGCTGAAAGATACATGCTTTCTTTTACATGTTATCCTAATCTTGAAGTTGTCTGTAGTTTTATGGATTTTTACAAGAGATAATATCTAAAATATCAAAAATTGGTTGAAAATTGTCCAAAAATCTAATATTTTTGAACCATGGACACTAACACTAATGTCTAAAATGGCATTGGCTCTCTAAATCAATAAGAAAGCCACACTCTAGATTTTTTTTACACGGTGTGTGTGTAGCGGCGCACGCGCGCGCGCGCGCGCACACACACACACACACACACACACACACACACACACACACACACACACACAAAATTTCACTTGTACCTATACTTATTCTTTGGTATTAGCTTGCATTCAATCTTAGCTAGGCTTCTAAGGACATCTTCCTATATGCATTGCTTTAGCTTATCTATTAGCTTGTTGCAAAAGTCCATCTTCTATCACGACCACATAAAAACCATTACTTGTGGAATAGTTATTTTGAAAGTAAGTTATATTGGATCCAAATATGACCCTTGGCTCTTCTTCACCCAATGAGATACATTGGCCTATCATACTAGACAACTCTAACAATGTATGTTATTTGCTACGTTGGTTTGTATCCTTCTAGCAGAATGAAGTGTTGCCAATCTCTTTACTATGGCAAGTATTAATGTGCACATTAGGTAATCACATGATTCCAACAAAAAATAATGGTCTCTTGCATAGTTAATGTTGACTACTTCATAACCCATACTATAGTATGTTCTAATAATAAGATTTATATCTTCCTATATATACACTACAAGCTAGCTTATTTGGTTGCAAACACCTCTTTATTGACCTAGATATATGCAAATTTTGTTGGTTTCAATAATTTCAAGTGGTAGCATAAAGAGAGATATAAAAAGGTAGCCTTATGCAACAAATGTAATTATTCTATCTTGAAATTTACACACTTGCTTTGATAGTAGGTGTGCCTCCATTCTATTGCCATTATGGGACAATAAATGAAATTATATTTTGAAGTACGTTTTTAGAAAAGAGAGCACATTAAATCTAGATTCGTTGAGTTGATGGTAGCTCACATTGGGCCATTTGTTTTATGTATGGGTTCATATTTCCTAATTCATTGCATAGATAAAAGCTCAATTTGAGATTTGTACTCTATGTATGTTTCAACTTGAACTGATGACAAACATCTTTGTGATGGAAACTCTTCATGGCAATGAAGTGCATTAATCATTGAGCTATTGGAAGCTCTCTTTGAGCTATACGTTCTATACATGGATTCATATTTCCTAAATCATTGATTTGATGGATGCTCACATCGAGCTTGTAATCCATGTATGCGTCAATTAGAACTGATACATATATGTGATGAAAAGCTCATACACTCTACTAGAACTATGCTCTAAGCAATGATATACTTCCAACCATTTTGCAACTATTGTCTGCATATATATACCTAGCACACTATATCTATGGATATTTGACATCTACAAATTCTCAACTAGCTATGTTATTTTTGGACATAAGCTTGACGATGGTGGTTTATATCATACTAAGGTAAGCTTATATGATCCAAAGTTTAATATAGCTAAATTTAAGTCTAACCATAGAAACCTTTACAAGACCCTAAAATAAGGAAAATTGATGTACAAAAGATTGCCCAAGATTCAAGCTATGAGGCTCTTTGCTTGTCCACCAACACTTAATGATGTTGGCAACTCAATATATTTTTCAACTTAAAAAAATGGAATCCTTAACTTTGGTAAGTTAGTTGTGATGCTTTTCCAAGTCATACACATGCACATAGACAGAGAGTATTCACACATGCACTAAAATAATCCTTCTTTATGCACAAGTCTTTTAAGTATTGTATCAAAGTTACACTCACCAACTAAGTACATTTATCTTAAGATAATAAAATGCTAATTGTGATGGTGTTGTTGAAGATAATAAAATACTAAGGTACATTTACCTAAAATGAATCTTGTTAAGGATAATTGTAAGTTTCAAGGATTCACTCCTTAGTGTTTGCACTTGATTGTGTAATAAGACATACAAAGAGATTGGGTTTGAGCACACATTCATTTAAATGTGAGCTATGATTGATACCTTGAGTTACAAAGAGCCATAGTTTCAAAGTCCTATTTTTTGGTTGATGGGTTGCAGTTTGAGATTTTCCCATTGACTTCATAATCAAGGTCTTTTAGCTCCACTAGCACTCCTTGTTTCTTCTCATGGGGTTGTGAGTAGGTTTTCTCCTATGCAGCACTTGGACAACATATTTTCAAGTACCCTTGCTAAGGAGTTTTGCAAAGACTTTGACTAGACAGTTGGGGTTGAACTTAGAGCATGCATTAAGGCTTCGCTTTCCTAGAATCTCATGGAGCTAGGGAAGATCCTCAAAGCTTCACAGAGAAGTTGGGGTTAGGTTGCATTATGCAATGGATTACAAACCTTCTCATAGAGCTTCAAATCCTTAGTTATTAGTTGTTGGATGAGGGCCGAAATTGAATTCAAGATTGAGAAATATTCGAGTTAGCAACACCTCCAATACCCATAGAATACAGAGCCATAAAATAGTCATTATTACATAGGTTCATAAGTGTGGAAACTCCACAAGATCTATGGAAGAATAAAGAACAATGCTAGTTAGTGGAAGGTCACACTATTGATGAATTTAGGGTAGAATATGAGGTGTTGTCGGATCAACAAAATGTGTCATTTGGGATGGGATAAAACATACTAAAAGTTAAGCATTTCATAGAGAAGATCTAAGTGGGGGTGAGAAAGAAGTTAGAGATAAAGAAGCATGGTACTTTTGAAGAGGACAAAAGGATAGTGGTAGATAAACAGGAGAAAACACACAAATAATGAAAAGGGGGACACAAGAGACACCAAGAGAGGAACAACAAAAAGTTGATAAATGGAATCAAAATTTCCAAATCTTGTCAAGGAATGGAGCAAGGTTAACCCTAGAACAAGAGGAACCAGTTCAATCTTGGTTGTCTCATAATGGGTCATAATTTTTCACCTTCCTATGTAGCTATTAGGCATGTCCTTACTGGTATTCATATCATTGCTCTCTCTTTTTATGTTTATACGAGCTTGGTAAGCTTCATTGATAAACAAAAAGGCACTATTTACCTTCATATATGCACCCAACTGTAGCTCTACTCCACTCTTATGTAGTTTGAGCTATAGTAAAATAAACAGACCTCTTCAAAAAATCCATAATATAAGTTAACATTTCTAGATCAAAAGCGACCGGAATTGCTTCAGGCAATTGGACTATGATTGGCATATATGATTACCAAGAACAAAATACCAGCAGTGATATCCACAAAAATAAAATTATTGTAGGCCGAAGAGTAGAGACTCTGATGATATGTGGTGTTTTCAAAAAATTAATTAGTGCCTCCACACTCTAAAGGTTTTTTACCTCCAATATACTTTGAAAATAATGAGCATCCCATCTAGCTCACCCGATGTCATTCCCCAAAGATGAAAATGTGCCAGCTTAGAAACTAAATGATAGTATATGCCCTCCATTTGTAGTTCCACTAGTCAGTTAAACAATGATGAGTACTCTAATATTACTAACGATGTTCAACATGGTAATTTTGCTATCGCTCTCTATTCCTCCCTTCATCATACTCTGAATTTGATTATGTGTAACCTTGCATCCTCTCCAATTCGCAAACTTTAGACAATGTACAAAACACCAAATCTTCCATATCAAAAGTCCTCACCCTCTATAGCTCTCAAAAATTCGTTGCAGGTTAAGCCAGTAGAGCTGGCCAACAATAGAACCCCCCCAACCCCCCCCCTCCCCCCCTTCTCTAAGGCTTAAAGCCTACATCCAAACATTAGTTTCTGAAACTTATTGATTTGGAGCTCCGCATCTTCCTCTGCTAACCCATTAAAAATGGGTAGAGAGAAATCTAGAGCTTCCCCCATAAAAATGACATATCAAGGTAAGAGGTACACTAGAGCTTCCCCCTTCCCCTAATAGGCTAGTTGGAATAATAGGGTGAATAAGACCTCTCTTTCTCAAGGATATCAGACTACTACGCTTAGGAGAATATCTCCTAAGGATCTTTGCTTGCCATCTAGCCCTTTTGTCTCTTTCTTGATGTTCGATCTTGGCTTGATGATGTCTATCATGAAATAAAGGATCTATTTCAATACTCTTTGGCATACACTAAATAATTAGTCATCTATTAATCAAGATTCGAAAACTACCACTTATCACCGGCTCCCAAAAAATTCACCACCTATCTTGGACCTAAAAAAAGCTCCATTGTGGCTCTAAGACTCTAGCCATAGGCCTCTTATGCTCACCAAATAAATCCCATGGTCTCACGACGAGGAGAATCCAAAGGCTATAAACTGCTCTAACTAAATCACACATTTGTATCGATTTGTAGTCTAATGATTTTGTCCCTTTCCAACTCCAACAAAGGGAGTATACCATACATAAATGTGACCAACACCTCATTGCACACACATACAAAGCATTCCCCAGCCAATTGTTGTGGCCCCTATGACTCTCCTACATCCTAGGAATTGACCCCAAGATGCGTCGTCTCCAATATAGAATACAAATATAACATTGTCCACTCTTTTGATAAATAATTTTAGGAGATAATTTTGTTTCCTCACTTAATTGTCCCTAAATAAAATCGTTATATCCTACAGCTCAAGGATCCTCACACTCTTATCATTGGTGAACTGTTTTAGCAACCAATTGCAATGCATTTCTAGGAGACTTCCTCTTTCTTGGTACCATGTATAAGAATGCAAGTACAAGGTGTAATGCCATATAGTACTCAAACAAATTAACCACAAATCAGTCAACATACCGTGTGAAAAATATTATTCCAACGATTTCATTTCTAATGTATTACTGTGTTGCTTAAAAACAACATTGTACTTATTCGTGCTATTGTTTCTTTAAACTTAAATGAAGAGAGTCCTATATGCCATGATATGCATGAAAAGTATAATTTAATTGATACTTAAGTTTTCACAATCCCTTTCCCCCTACCATTTAGGTTTTGCAATCATCATCGGTTCATGTAAAGCAATAAATATGCACTTTCATATAAAGATGGAGGTAAGCTAAGACAACTCTCCATACCCTACCTTTGCTATACATCCATACACATATATCTAATTTATTGTAAATTTTTATACATAAAAACTAAAAATTTCCATTAAAAATCTATTTCTCATAAATTTTTATCATTTATTTTAATATTAACTAATATTTTTAATATTCAAATTTAGGAAGCTTATGTGGATTGTGATTCAATATTACATTCAATATAACTCCATAAGAACACCATTTGACCGATAAAAATCCATAAAATTATCATTTTTCTACTAAATCCCACATTTCAAAATTTACAATTTTGATTTTCATTACATGAGTTGCTAACAAGTACTAATTATTCTATAATTTTAAACATATTCAATCATATTCAACCATTCTCAATCATTTTTCATCATAAGAACAAAAGAATCATCATAAAATTTAATAAAAGATCACTTGTGCTATAATTCACATATGCAATGCATCATATTTCAAAAATGAGAAGTTGTTGTTGCTCTTTTATAGCTACTCATACCTCCTTTTTGCTTCCTTATATCATTTCTCATATCTCATCATGAATTGACACCCATTCTCTCAGTCCATATTGTTGGAGCTATATATAGCCCACCTTATCTAGACTAGGTCTCACCTATATATATGTAGATTGTGATCAATATGATGTAGTCTTTGGGAGTGTATATGTTGTGTCTCTTCTCTCCCTATCGCATCTCTACATATCTTCTCTCTCTACATCTCAACATGGCATCAGAGCTATCACAATTGACTACAACCAATTCCTTGAAGAAGATAATCAAGAAGTATATCTATGTAGTATCTCTTCAATTATTGATTCATGTTCTTTTCATGCTTAAATTTGATGTATTGTGTTTGTTATGAGCATCTTATGTTATGAATTTTAAGCATAGAAGAAGTTCACTTGATTATCATCGATCATCATTTAGATTGCAATATGTTGAATTGTAGATATGCCTTGCTTGGATAGCCTAAAAGTTTCTATTTGGGAAACTCTTAAGGAAATACATTTCTCAAGAAAACCAAAATTTTTAATGTGCTAGGATTCACAAGATTTCTTTCTATCAAATCCTTGCTCAAGTTGGAGTTCTATGTCAAAAGTTATGTCAGTCTCTACACTAGACTTGAAACAGGAAAGCAAACAGGACAATAGCTTTTCGTGCAGACTTCTACGACATAGGTTTCGTCATGATTACTCACTCTTGCATTTCTATGTTTCTACCAAAATTAGCAAGATCATCATCTATTCTTGGCCAAAAAGTAAAGCGATAACATTTTGAGTATTGTTCATATTTATTGTCTATGTTGGGCTGATTTTTTCTCTCACACGTTTTATCTATTTTGGGTCACTTTATTCTTGCCCATGTTTCATCTATCTTGGGTCTCTTTCCTTTGGAGTATGCTTTTTTTACTAAATACCTATCCTTACAACATAGCTTCTATGTACGATTTGTTGTGCTACACTTTCGTCTTGTTGTTTTGTACATGGTGTGCAGATTCTGTGATTTTATATTGTATGTATTCTCTCAGCTAGCTATGTCGAATTCGATAATCATCAATAGATTTCCTTCTAGACAACACTCCATTCCTCACTTTCAAGGACAAAGATTCCTTGGGTCAAAAGTAAAGATGCTACTAATTCTTGAAGGCAATGACTTGCATGATATTTTTCTTGGTAATTATGAATGTACGCCTCAACCAATTGATAAGGCTCATGATAATACCGTTGTAACTGAAGGACATATATTTGAATAATGACAAACTCTTTATAATGAGTGGGTCAGACATAACAAAGCAGCTCCTCGATATATTCTTTCTTCTCTTCAAGAATCTCTTATGCTTGATGTATGTAATCTTTCAACGTCCTCACAAGCTATATGAGAGTATTTGATAGCAAAATTTGAAAAGAAATATATTACAGAAATAATTTATTTTCATAGATAGCTCATTGAGTTACAATACAACATCGGAACTTCTATGACAACACATATCAAATCATTCAAGAACATTATCAATCAGCTTGATGTCCTGGTGATGCTATTCCACAAAAGCAATTGGTAACACAGCTTCTTGATACTATAAATAATCCTTATTATGATAATATTTTTACCATATTATCTAACAAAGATGGGATCAATTTTGATCAAGCTTGTATATCTTTGATTGAATATTCGCAACGACATGAACGATGACACACAAATTAAGAAACAGTTATGATCTCATAAGAGGACACACAATAAAAAAACCAAGCTTTACTTTCTCGAAGGCATCCCCCCTTTCCACACTCTGCACATAGGAGTCGTGGTGGTGGTAATTTCTCTTGTCTCAATTTTCTTAACAGACATTGTTCTTATTGCAATAGAAATGGTCACACTATAGATGATTGTTGGAAAAAAAATATGATGAAGAACATGGTATTACAAATAAATAACCACATTTATCCAGAGATTATTCTCCTTGTGAATATTGCAAAAAGAGTGATCATCCAATCCATCTATGTTTCAAGAGGCATTTTGATTCAAGTTGTAATAGAGCATATATTGCTATACATGAAAATGCTACTGAAGAAGCAAATTGTGTGGGTTATTCTATCTCTCTGGAAATGATACTTCATGTTCATGATGGATCTCTTTTTATTATTGATTCTGGTGCTACGGGAAACATGACATATCA
Organism: Lygodium microphyllum; assembly: GCF_053477565.2. Classification (NCBI taxonomy): domain Eukaryota; kingdom Viridiplantae; phylum Streptophyta; class Polypodiopsida; order Schizaeales; family Lygodiaceae; genus Lygodium; species Lygodium microphyllum. Next base: position 49,514,482 of record NC_141160.1, on the reverse strand, counting down.
GTCCCGATGGTTACATAATTATCATTCTATTCCTGTCAAGAAATTAGTTTATCTTGCTGATGACACTACCTTCCAAGTCAAAGGTATAGGTGATTTATATCTTAATACACTTTCTTCAACAAGAATTCTGCGTGGAGTTTTACATGTCCCAGATCTACAAAGGAATCTTCTTTCAGTTGTTGCAAGACTTGTGGAACTTAGTCTCTTTGTCAGTTTTGACCATACCAAGTGTCGCATTGAGAAAGAATGCCAAACCATAGCTGTTGCTCCTTGAAATGTAATATTTTTGAGTTATCTTCAAATGAAGATGTTGCAAATGTTGTTACAGCTCCTGGCGATCTTAATAGCAAAATATGGCATCATCGCTTTGTTCACTTTGATTTTTCTAAGCTTGTTGATCTTTATTGGCACAACCTTGTTCAAAGTATGGAATTTAAAGCTCGTCCTCATATGGGTATTTGTGAATATTGTGCACTTGGAAAGAATTTTTGCAAACCCTTTTCCATTTCCACCACAACTCATTCTAGAGATCTGCTTGCTCTTATTCACACTACTATTTGTGGATATTTTCCTCCATCAAAATGTCAATATTGTTATTTCATGATTTTTATTGATGACTTCTCAAGATACACCACTATTTTTCTCTTGTGACACAAATTAGAAGCTTTATTATTTTTTAAGCAATGTCAAAAAGCTACAGAACTTCATACTAGTTATCGCATCAAGAAACTTTGCAATGATAATGGTGGAGAATACATTTCAAATGATTTTGATGATTATTGTAATAATCATGGTATTCATCATGAATATATGGTTCCCTACACTCCTCAATAGAATGGCATTGCTAAATGTAAAAATAGTACTATTCTCAATGCCATGTGATTTATACTCATTCATTCATTCTTATCTCAATGTTTTTGGGTTGAAGCAATCTTAACAGTAGTATTTGTGCAAAATCATCTTCCTACAACTACTCCTAGTAAAATACCGATTACTACTTGGATAGGTGAAAGTACTGTTTCATATTTTCAAACATTAGGATGTATTTCTTATATTCATGTATCCAAAGAGACTTGCAGAAAACTTGATCCTCCCGGTTTGAAATTTATTTTCATTGGATATTCAAATTTTTGTAAGGGATACAAGTTTTATGATCCATCTTCCAAGAAGATAATCATAAGTCATGATGCTCTTTTCAATGAACAAGTTATGGGGATCACATGGTCTTCATGGGATAATATTGACTCTTCAAGTCAGGATTCACAACCTGCACCTATTCTTGCTGATGATGACCTTGACATTGATCTTTATGTCGATCTTCCAATTGATAATGAGCATGGTACTTGTCATGTTTATGATGTTGATATTCTTGAGAAAGCTCTCAATATTTGTGAAGACCTAGTCTCTTATAGTGATGCCATGTCATCCCCACAAATGGAACAATGGTAGGAGGCCATGGAAGCTGAGTATGAATCTCTTCTCTCTAAAGGTACATGGGTTCTAATTGAGTTACCACCTAGAACATACTGCTATTAAATGCAAGTGGGTTTATAAGACTAAAACAAAAGCAGATGGAACATTTGAAAAATTCAAAGCAAGACTAGTGGCCAAAGGTTTCTCACAAATCACAGGAGTCGATTATCAAGAATCTTTCTCACCTGTTGTAGAGATATACATGGAGAAACCAGAGGGATTTGTAGTAAAACATAGGGAAAATCTTACTCGCAAACTTCATCGGGGTCTCAAACAATCTTCACGAGCTTGGTATCAAAGGATTGATCTCTTCCTTACAAAACAAGGTTTTATCTCTTGTTCTTTAGATCCTAACTTATATGTCAAGTGCTACAATGATGGTTTTGTTATTCTTGCTCTATATGTGGATAATACCATACTGTTTTTAACAATCTCAACTTCCTTCAACAAGTAAAGAAGGTTTTATCTTCTGCGTTTGACATGGTTGATCTTGGAAGCATACACTCATGTCTTGGTATTTAGATTCAATGCTATCGAGAAAAGGGTATTTTATTATTGCGTCAAACAAAGTTCATTGAAGATATTATTCGGAAGTTTGGTTTGGGTTCTGCACATCCTACGAGTACTCCTTGTCTTATGAGCTCTACGAAAAACTCTCACTTTCTATAGAATGATGGACAATTAGCATTACATCAACCTTATACTAATCTTGTTGGATGTCTTTGATTTTTTGGCTTAAATTCTCACCTTGACTTAAAATGGCTGGTAATTGCTGAAAATGGATTAAGAAAGCTGCCACTTGCAAAACTTTCCCATGCAAGTGGGGGAAAGGCTAAATAGGGCTGAAGGGAGAGGGTCTCTATGCCTTAAACATTGGATTGCAACTAAACATGTTTTGAAGTATTTGAAAGGCACTAAAGATTTTGTCAGGTTGGTTTATTGACACCAACAAGACTTTGATTCTCTACATTCACTTCAACTTTTGGGTTATACAGATGCAGATTGGGCAAGCTCTTACTTATCTATGCATTCTACAAGTGGAAATTGTTTCTTTATTAACGATTGTCTTGTTTCTTGGACTAGCAAAAAACAATGTTGTGTTGCTATTTCCACTACTATAGAGGCTGAATATGTAGCTATATCTTTTGCAGCTCAAGAGTTAGTATGGCTTTGACAAGTTCTATTAGATATTGGCCATCCTCCTCTCTCCAGTACACCACTTCGATGTCATAACCAAAGTACTATTAATCTTACTAAAAACTATGTTCAACATAACAATTCTAAACATATTGCAGTGCATTATCATTATGTTTGATATGAAATAAAGAAAGGCACGATCATGATTGAACATTGTCCAAGTGATCAGATGACTGTAGATATATTCACCAAATTAGGACTCAATGAAGCACACTTGACTCTGCTGCACTCAGAACTTAGAGTTGTCTCAACATCAATCTTTGAAAGTTAATCTACTATGACATTGTACATACTCCTTGTAGCACCGTACACTTTACATATGCACATATGCCCCAAACCTCTTAGTCATCTTTGTACATAGATATTCAATTTCACTTCACATGCATAGATTCACTTTACATGCGCACAATAATCCTTCTTGATCATGTTTGTACATTTGTATATAGGAGCTCGGGTTTTTCCCTTGTGCTCCCCAAGGGTTTTTTCATGCGCAGCTAGAGACCTTTGTTGGAGTGGGGTGTTGGAGCTATATATAGCTCACTCTATCCAAACTAGGTCTCATCTATATATATGTACATTGTGATCAATATGATGTATTCTTAGGGAGTGTATATGATGTGTCTCTTCTCTCCCTATTGCGTTGTTGTGATGTTATAAGGACACAGTGTGAAAAAGTATGTAATGCATCATCATCCAACTTCTTTATTGATCTAGAGAGTCAATGTGATCTAAGCCATTAGTACTTGCATGGATTATTTGAAAATACTAGATTTTTGGATAATTTTAGTCTATTTTTGATATTATTTATTGTAAAAATTTGAAAAATTTAGAAAAATCTTCTAGATCAGGATGGCATGCAAAAAAAGCTAGTGGCTTTTTTAGCCAATTAAGGGATTTTCACAAGAAGGATAGATTGATGAAATCGCGTGTTTTGCGATTGTTATAAACAGGCTAAAAACTGCAGATTGAACTGAAAGAAGAAGAATAAGTGATCTGGGAGATCCATGAGCAGGTGTCCTACAGTTTTACCCCCCTTTCGGAGCCAATGAAGCCATCAAATTTGGGTTCCGAACAGCCAGTCATACTTGTTGCATCCACCTACTCAATTAGTTGATGAATCACTTTTGAGAATACTTTAGAATATGCATTTTAAGTAGCATCATTTTTTTTAGAGTTATATTACCGTGCTTTACTTAAATCTTTATATTGATTCAGCTAACATCATCTTTCTATCTGTGTGTAGGTTACCTTTGACGATATTTCGAGAGTAGGATAAGTCGAGGGATGAGCGATGAGGAGTTGTAGGAGATATTCACACATATGTCTCGACCAGATCAAATGGCCCGATTCAGATATATGGCAGACAAGGAGCTATCTCGGATACCATTGGAATGTTCCATGAGATCTACTTTGGCACGCTCTGATGCTTTGGTTTCTAGTAGATGAGGTTGACATTCTAGACTAGGCCTGGACAGAGGGAGTGATTCTGGGGGGTAATGCAGAGATGTGGATGATGTGAGCCTGCGGTCGGCTCAAGATATAGGTGCTACTCCTCGCTGTAGTACAAGTTCCAGAGAGGGTAGCTCAGGTGGGTGTTATGGAGGCACCAATGCAGTGTCTCCATCTCATCATTCTGGTGGATACGTGCCACCTCCAGGATTTGTTACACATGTGGGGACATCTACTTTAGTGACTCCTGCTTTTGCTTAGCCGTCTTGCACGTGGAACCCCTATGGATGCTACTTTGAGAGATACTACCCCTGTGGGTATACCAAATGTATAGGGGTTTCCCGGTTATGTCTAGGAGCGTGATCGAAGGCGGGAGAGGACACACATTAGACGTACCCTACAGGGGTATGGATATTCGCAGATGATAGGACATGTACTATAATCATGAATGATGAGGGGAAGAGGGTAATGTCTCGCATCAGAGAGTTGTGCCAACAAGTTTTTCAACACAACATCTTGGACATTGGAAGAATAGGCCCAAGGGGAGCAAGGACTATATAGTGGCATCCTTACACGAGGAGTTTCTAGTACCTTTAGCAGCAGAGAGGTTTTCCACTGTGTGGATGATAGAGTGTATGTGTGCATACATGTCACATAGACGATCGGCACGCATGCAAGGCACTTAAGAGTGACACCTCAAAGCCCAAGTGGTTAGACACAGATGATTGGAAGAGACTCAGGGAGGAGGAGACTACAGATTCTCTAGGACGTTGGTGACAGTAGCGGGAGACAGCAACAAGGGTACGATTGGAGGCATGGGTCATACATCATCTGGGGAGTGACGACCACAAGACTTATTTGGAGGACTTTGTAAGTTTTTCTTTTGTTCTTCTTGCTTTCTTATTTGCAATATCACTTGTACTAATAATCGTGTTTCTAATAGTTGTATTCTATTTTCTTTGTAGCACTCCATCACAAACCCTAATCCCAACGACTTGGAGACTCGATATGTATAGAGACATGGTCTCACTGCACTCATTGATAGACTGTACGCATGCGGCAGTGTCGTGATGCTATGCGGACACCGTGTGAAAAAGCATGGAATGCATCATCATTTGACTTCTTTATTGATCTAGAGAGTCAATGTGATCTGAGTCATTAGTACTAGTGTGAGTTGCATGGATTATCCAAAAATACTAGATTTTTGGATAATTTTAGTCTATTTTTGATATTATTTATTGTAAAAATCCAAAAAGTTAAAAAAGCTTCTAGATTAGGATGGCATGCAAAAAGCAAGTGGCTTTTTTAGCCAGTTATGAGATTTTTCATAAAAAAGGAAAGATGGGCGAAATCACACGGGTCGCGATCGCTGTTGATAGGCTGAAAACTGTAGTTTGAACTAGAAGAGGAAGAAGAAGTGATCTGGGAGATCCGTGATCAGGTGTCCTGAAGTTTTATCCCCCTTTCGGAGCCAACAGAGCCATTAGATTTGGGTTTCGAGCAATAGAGAAGGAGCTATTATTTTTGATCCACGTTTTTGTTCTACGAAGAAGCTCCAAGAGATCTAATGCCTAGAGAATGCTTCTGAGTAGTGCCAGACAAAGGATTTTAGGTTCTAAATATTGATTTGATTTATTGTGTTTTTTCATTATTGTGTTTGCCTCTTGTGTAGTCTTTATCTTCTCTTCCATCTCCTATCTCTACTTCCTTCTACCTTTGATCCCTGGTGGATTCGACCTTTTGACAAAACCCCTCCGACAGCGGCCTGGTAAGTCAATCATCTTTCTTGTCCGTAGTTATTATTTTTTTAAAAATGCATTATGTATGGTGGAATAATGTGTAGTTGTTCATTTTGCGGAGTCTGTTTGATGCTCCTTTGCGTCACGATGAGCTTTCTGATGGTGAGGATTTGTAGCTCGCACTTGGATTTGTGGAGTGCATATCCTCTTCTTTTTTGGTCTTGTGATCTGCGTAGGTATCTTCCATGTACTATTCCTTAGATGTACTTATCATCCTTTGTATCTTGCAATAATTACAGATAAAATTTCATGTTAGTTTTGGATCTCCTCTCTCTCCATGGTTCCATGTAATGTCATGATTTTTCATCAGTAATCTTGTATTTATTCTATGTATCAGTCTTGTGGGTTCAAGTATATTTTGCTCTCATCTTGACGACCATTTTGTACCCAACATGTAATTCATTTGTAGAATATTATATAGTACATGGTGCTATATGTGGCAAGGTTGCTGACCTATCAAACATTTTTTTTCTTTGTAACCGTCGCTATTAGCATCACTAATTTCTTTGCATGCATCACTATTGCCATCATAATTTACATCGCAAACCGTCGCTATATGCTTTGCAAAAGTGACAAAAATAACGATGGTTTTGTAGAGCGCTTATACTGACGCTTTTAGCAATGATGGGGGTAATTTTTTAATGAAAATTTGCATCGCTTTGAAGGTTGGTATGAGGCATATATCTTGTAGTGTTGGGATATAGCTCTATTAATTTTCCATAAGTCACATCCACTTTCTTGTTTAGTAGGTCCTTCAAATAGTAGCTCTCCTAGTCCTCCCTTAGAGGCATATCTTTAGGCTTGAACTTCCTTTTGGGTTTTCTCTTCTTCCCACCACTGAATTCTCCTTCAACTACCTATTTCCATTTTGACTTTTGTAATAGTCACTCTTCTTCTTTTCTAATCCTCTGCGTTGAGGCCACTATGATGTCTTCCACACCTATCCAAGTTCATTCGAAAATTCCATTTTCCTTCTTCTTTTACTCCACTAGATCATGCTTCCTCCTTGACTTTAATAGCATAATCATTCCTCTTATGGAGAGACTTCCTTACCAAAAGGTTCATGTCTCCCCTCTCCATGGTAAATATGGACAACTAGGACTTCGATGACCTACCACTCTACAATTTTATAAAACTTTGTCCTTCATATGCTCCTTGTTGTTTCCCTTCACCTTTATGCCTAGTCGAGTTTTGAGCTCTCCAATTTCACCTCCTCTTTAATGAAGAGGACTAGAGAGGGAGAAGAGAAGAGAGAGAACACTACAGAGAAGAGAGAGAGAATATCAGACAGAGAAAGACTATAGAAAGAGAGGAAGAGAGAGAAAGCAAGAAAGGAAGCCATGAAAGTTGGAAGGTGAAAATACTTGATTATTTGATGATTAACTAATCTCCTAACTAAGTCTCTCAATATCTTATATGCCCCATTAATATGACCAAGTATTTTCCCTGTGATAAGCCTACTCTAAGCTCGTATCTATCCCCTATATCCCACCCCAAACCCTATGATTTTTGCCCTCCAAAAAAAAAGAGAACTTATTGGTGTGGCTCATTTTGGGGGGTTGTAGAGACATGTGACATGTCAAAACAGAGCCATTGAAGTGCACTTTCAACCCATATAAGTTACACTTGGGTTTCATTAATGCAGGGTAAAAATTAGCTATTCCAAACTAGGCCAAAATTAGCTAGTCTTCCATCAAGATTATTTAGATGCATGATCGATAATGTACATTTCCTCACATTGAAAACACAAGCTTTTCTCTTTACACTCTCTACAGAGGTCCACCGGGATGAATTTTTGGCCTCGTTAATTGCCTTTGATTGAAGCATTCCTTGGCCTATTTTTGACATGTTTTATGTTACTTGCTGGCCAAAATTTTGGCTACTATTTTGAATCATTAAATGGTAGCTATGTGGGTATTTTTGTAAAAATGGTGTTGAAATCCAATATCCTTCTTGTGTTGTGGGCTTTTCTACCATTATATCAATGGATAAGTTAAGCTCTAAGCCATATATATATTTATACAATTTAGCATAATCACTAACACTTTTCACATATATTGTTGAATTGAGAAATTGGTTTGTGTATTCTCTCATAGATAAGCTACAGTGGTCTAGTCAGTACCATCTCCTAGCCCACCACTTCATCTTAACAACTAGAGAGGTATTGTTGTACTAGAAAGCCAAAATAATCATCACAAAATTCCTCAAATCTTAAAGACACAAAAACATCTAATTTCCTCATATCTTAAAGGTACAAAATGCTTTGTCACTCCATTTCGTTGTTGTTCACTCCATGGGTCAACACTACATCCATAGATTTAGATGAGACTCTTGGAAAGTCTCTCACAAGATTAAGGAGCAATAGCGCATGCACACACACACACGCACACATGCACGCACGCGCACGCGCACACGCACGCGCACACCCACGCACACGCGCACACACGCGCGCATGCACACACACACACACACACACACACACACACGCGCGCACGCACGCACGCACGCACGCAGAGTCCACTTATCAATTGTACATCCATTGTTCAACTTGAGACTCCTCGAAAAGATCTCAAACAATGAGGAGAGTAGTAGCAAGAGGAGATATATATATATATATATATATATATATATATATATATATATATATATATATATATATATATATATATATATATATCCTTACTAATGTTGCGTATGTTCCTCCAAACATAACTAACTAACAATATGTTTGCAATTCTATCATGTAGTTTAAAATTCATGTTAACACTAGGAGAGAGAGAGAGAGAGAGAGAGAGAGAGAGAGAGAGAGAGAGAGAGAGAGAGAGAGAGAGAGAGAGAGAGAGAGAGATCATATTGTATTACCATTGCATGCAATCCACATGTACTCAATATTAACATGATATGTATCACAAAACATGATTGAGCAAGAAGAGAGTAATGACGTATGGGTGAAAGAAGAAGAACAAGAATGAGACCCTGATGACATGAAGTAGACTTGATTGACAGGGAAGCAAGCACATTGCTTTATAGCTTAGACTCACTTCCCTCTCTTTGCTTATGGGATACAACATTTTACATATGCTTATAGCACGGCTTCTAGCACCACACATTTAAACAAAAGGAGATGATTAGCTTTTCTAAATGCAAAAAGAAATAAAAAATCAATAATAATAATAATATTGATATTTTTCATCTCTAGGATTCTCAATCATTTTTTGGCCCTCTAATGTTATGATCTTTAAGTTACCACTATGCCAATATAAGATGTTTATTTTATTTCATGGACTATTTGCCATATATATTTGTAGCACTTGTCACATTGTGTTGGATAGTTAAGCAAGGAATTAATGTCTTTTGTGTTTCTAGTGAGTAGTTTATCAGTTGAGATTAATACAGATGTAACTATTTTTTGTACTTACTATAGTGGAGTGCTTTTGTTGCAAGGGATTATCATTTTAGGCTCTTATTACATGGATTTATTTATGCATTTATATGCGAGATTATTTATGATTTTTATACATGTTCTCGCACGTCTTATATTATGGCCTTAAGAAAATAGAATTATTTTTATAAGGGAAGATTTATGATTTAGGTGTTAGAAAAAATTAGATAAGACTTAAGAATCATTAATAAAACAAGTCATTCAAATAATGAAAGTAAAAAGCCTAAAAGTATTCCTTTCATGATTTTTGAGCACAATTAGCAAACCAAATAAATAATTAAATCTATAGTTCAAGGAGGTGCTCACTCATATATAGGGGAAGATTATACCCATTTTGTTCTATGGACTCTTCTCTCAATTTAGATATGTCTCTCTTTTACATTTTCAATTTGTGGTTGATTGTTTGTGAAAGTATAGTGAATGTTGATAGCAACAAAGCCATGATACACATGACCTAAAATTGTTGTTGAAAAGATCAGAAAACTAGCAAATATAAGAAGTTACTCAGGAACCAAAGTCTTTCCATGAAATACCTCAAAAGGACTATAGGGTGTGGAGTATGTGCAATTTGCAATCATGTAAGCATGCGTACATGAGATCCTCATATTTTTTATAAAGCCTATGGAATTAAGATCAATGCAAATAAATGAATCACAAATGCACATGGTTGTTGGATGAGTAGGTGATTAATGATATTTCCTTGATCTATCTCGGTAAATCAAACAATTCACTTGCCACTTGGACTTTTGTGCACATCGATCCTAGACCAAAGAGTTTAAGAGACCACAAGATATCTTTAAGCAAGAGCATACCCATGTGCACCAAATGGAGCACTCCTTGCTCCGGTTATGGTGACATCTTTTGACGCTTTCCAAAGGTCTTATCATTTTGAGGGGGCACCTTCGATAGAGCGGTTTACCCTTCACAACAAAGGTGGAGATGATTTCTCCTTCAAAGCATGAATACACCAATCTATTCGCAAAGAAATAGAAATGACCAAACCTTTTGGCACGCCTGGTTTTCGTCGCGGTGGAATTGTTCAACGCCGCCCCAGCGATCGTCAAACGCTGAGCCTCGTTTTTCTTCTGCCTGGATTGACTACACGTCCCATGTCGGAATATTAGTTAAGAATTGACGCACAAGAATAAATATCAGCAACGTCTCGCCCGTCTATCATTCATCAGAACCAACGCACCCAGGCCTTCTCTCTCTCTCTCTCTCTCTCTCTCTCTCTCTCTCTCTCTGCGTACAGCGCTACTTCTTGTAAAGCCAGTTGCACAGGTTTAATTTGAGGCAATATCATGGCACCGTCGACGTCGACGTTCAGTGACAAGGTGGAGTGCAAGGTGCCCGCGAGGCGGATGTGGTGCGCCTCCTACGAGCTCGCCCCTCAATACCTCCCCAAGGCCCTCCCGCACATCATCCAGTCAGTCGACTACAGCTCCCCTCTCGCTCACGGCTGCATCGGCACAGTCTTCTTCCACAAGGGTAATCCATCAAATCATCTCTCTAATCCCCCTCCTTCTGAATCTCTTCTTCTTCTTTGGCTTCTTCTACTGCACCGCTTAATGCACCATACTGGCTTCTGATCTGATAATCTTTCGTTATTCTCCATCGCCCCCTTTCTACCACTGACATGGATCAGCTCTAGCTCGCACACCCACACTCACTATCAACATAGCGCAACGTCCCAGCGCCGGCCAGCTTAAAGACATCGGCCTTTGATGCTCTCTCTCTCTCTCTCTGTCTCTCTCCCTGGCCTGTGACCACCAGAATTACTGAGTGCTAATGGTTTAATCCTCTTTAATCCAAATTATCGCAGGTGATGCGGATAGTGAAGCTGCACTGATCACAGAGAGGTTCGAGGACGTCGACAATGATGCATTCAAACTCACGGCTGTGGTGACGAAAGGGGGAGTTCTGGGGACCTTGTTTAAGAGCTATCTGTACAAGCTGCAAATCGAGGAAACTGGGCCGGAAACTTGTATCGTCCACTACACCTTTGAATACGAGCCCCTCCACGATCAACACAAGCACGAGTTCCCACAGGAGGTCAATGGCATAATGAGCGAGACGTTCAAGCAAGTGGAGGCCTACCTACTCGCCCACCCCGACTCTCTGTAGATTAGATCCAGCAACCTCTCGTGCCAAGTAGCACAATGTCTATGGCAGCCAGTTGCAAAGGGGTTTTGGGACAGTCGTGTAAGTCCTTATAACGTTTTTTAAAGCCAATACCCTCGGGCCTCCAAATAAAAATACAAAACTTTATCTTTTAGAAAATTCTGCGGAAGTAAATACGAAGCCCGTTTCCACCAACTTATTCAAATCTACCTCGATTTCAATTGTTGTAGCATGTGCGTGTAACAAGTGCTATGTTGGGAAAGAGTGAGGCACTACGCTCGATATAGGCCTATGCTTCGCATCGGTGTTACAAACACACGTGACACAGGCCCTTTCGTCATAAGCAAAGATTCATGTGGCAACTTGCAAGAGTCGGCATGTGTGGGCACGTTGTCGATATGCTCTCTTTTGGCCCTACTTGCACATGATTGATGCTTATTGCACGTTAAATGTAAGTAAACTGTTACGTTATAGACTTATAAGCCACGAGGCTCCAGTGTTGACACAATGCTTTGAACTCCATTGCTAGGCCACCTCCATGCACCCTTCTCCAATTCGCAATCTTATCATTGTCAATCCTTCTAGAAGCCTTACATTATGAAACATTTGTGAGGGGACCTACTAGATGAGACCATTATATAGCATGCTCAAAGTGTCCCATGTGGATTCAATACAAGGGATGTTTGAAATACAAGGGATTCAATACAAGGGATGTTTAAAATATATTTCCCTTGACATATTTTTGAAATAAAGAAGGATAACCTATGACGAAGGTATTCGTACATTGTTGAATACAAAAAGGGTGTTTTGAATAGGCATTGATGAGTGGGCTTTTTGAATAGCCATTGATGAGCACAATTGATACAATTGAGGGTTTGCATCTAATGAGGCTCTTGAGATAGCATGTGCATGTCAAAAACCCTTAACTTACACAACTCTTAAATCACCCCTTATGAAAAGTTTAGAGTCACAAAGCTTAGGAAATCTATTAGCAAAGTGGTTAGCGAGTGTTACGAAGGTACCTTCAAGCCACCCCACCCTTTGCCTTCCAAGTTTCCCCCGAGTTTCCCCTAACACACCTTAGCACTAGTCTTGTGCACTCCACCTTCGAGCTAGGAGCCACCTTGAGTCCATAGTCCATATCATGGTGTGCCAAGGCACCCGCGTGATAGATCCAACCTCATAGGTCTACACTTGCAAGGTTCCAATCCACATCTCCCACCCAACAGGCAAGGAGCCTATATCACATTGTGTTGCAATTTTTGGGCTCATTTTAGGGCCAAGGGTCAGAATCCCAGTCCGGAAGCCTAAGCCCCACTGATCTCTCACCCCAAAAAAATGATAGCATGTCCCCACTCACTTCACTCAATGCACTCACCACCCCACTCTAGTTATCCGGGAGGAAGCCTCGAGTCACTACACCATGCCCATGCATACGACAAAGCTCCATGCCATGGTGCAACATAGAAAGCCTACCTACTTTCCCTATTCATACTCTGGGGCTAAGATCAACTGCCTTTGCCTCATTAAGGGCTTTGCAAAGGAAATGCTTCCATTTATATAAGATCCAATCCTCTTGCATAAGCATCTTTGCCCCTCAGTGACAACCTACTCAACATCTCCACCTTGACATACCTTGCTTGGTAGAAGAAATCTCACATGAAGTCACTATGCTCGACAAGTCAACAAAAAATGCTATGTTGCCACGACAGATGCCCCAATTATTTCTTCCCTACATTGCATACTTTTGGCTCCGCATGCTAGTGTGGCAAAGTGCAACAACTGTTAGCTTTTAGTGTGAGAAGGAGTTGGTTGGGCTCTAAGGTCTCTAACCAACTCTACAACGACTGTCTAAAACATGCTTTATGAGTCCCAATACTGGTCACATACTCCATCCTCATCTCTACCATGCAAACCTTTCAACTCCACAAGGATCCCTCCCTAATATTTCATCCCATCTAGACCTACACATGTTGCCCTCCTAGTTTCCACCTTGGGTCCCAAATACCCTAGTATACATGTAGTTAGGCTAAGCACATGTCCCTATTTCTTTAAGCTTGACTGAGGGTCACGAGCATTACACACTCTTCTAGCCTTCTCATAGCCTTCATCAACTCAATATCCCTACTTATCCACATACTTAGTCATTTCTCATTGATACTCACGGCTCCACAAGTCTTTGATACCAACTAAACCTGCCTACTTATTTTTATTGCTCATCGCACTCTACGAGCCCCTGTTTATTTACCCTCATTGGTGCATATGGGGTCCCAATGGCCCACCATTACCTACCGTATCATTGCCTTAAACCTGACTTACAATATTATTTGTATCACTACACCAGTTTCTAGAAGCCCTAGTTTGTTTATCCTCATCACACCTATGAACTCCTGGTCCCATCCTTGTATCTTATCCAGCCACATTCTGTATACTCTCAATTCCATGAGTTTGACCTTCTCTCTCCATTCACTTGCTGTACTACGTAGGCTCGCCCTAGGTCTATTAGGATTACACACTACAATCTCAGTTTATCCTCATAGCTCCAAGAGTCTTTTACCTTTTCCCCTTTTCCCAAGGCTTTGCTCAAGATGGTCATGTCCCATTTATGTTTTTGGCTCCATGAGTATCATGCACCACAAACCACACCCAACCATTTCCTTTTTATGCTCATAGCTCTTTGAGTTTTGCTCAACTTGTTTGTACTTGCTCCAAGTCCACAAGTATGAGGGCCATTCTTTAAAATCCCAGTGCAAGGAGCTCTTTATCTACAATTGACCCTTACGTTATCCTCCTAGCTATATGAGTCTTCCATTCCTTCACATTGCCATAGGGCTTCACACAAGTGAGAGGATTAATCTCACATGGATGGCATTTAGCTTGATCCACCTCTTCATTCCCTAAGGCACTCGTGAGGGATTAGCCTATGCACATGGCCCTATGGTTGATCTACACCTTTTAATCTATATGTGATCGTTCCTTTCTACTTTCAACTTAAGAAGTCTTTGAGTTTGTCAATCCATCCACAAGGCCATTCCTTTATACTCACAACACCAAGAGTCTTCTTCACATAGGTTTGCAACAACCTCAAATCGTCTTCCTCTTCTTCTGCTCACATGATGGGCCTTCCCTTCCAACATACATGTTTTTTCCACAAGTCTTCTTTCCTTTATACTCCTACTAGGTTAGGAGTTGCATGACCATAGCTCAAAAGCTTCCATCATGAGACTTTTGCATCATAGGTTCACATAACTAGACAATAAGTAGCCCCATTCCTCCATGCAGTATTTTGTCCCTTTAGCTCCCAAATATTTCCTCAAGGACTTCCATCCACATACTCAGTTCAACAATTGGAGATTAGATCCACAAGGTTCACATAGCAAGTCATGACACCTTGCCTAGAGAACCCCCACACCATTGCAAGCTTACCCATGATTACCTTTACACATCCTCCCACTTGTTGTTCTAACTTGTTTCCCCCTTCTTTATACTCATGCCAAGTCTAAGAGTTAGCTTTGATTCACAAGGCACATGTAAGCAAACAAAACATTCACCCCCTTGCACTCAACCATTCCAAAAGCTTGCTCCATGATCTCCCACATGCCCACTTTGTTTATATTTTTAGTAGGTCTAGGTGTCTTCAAATATTTTCCATTTACAAATCCTCTTGGCTCAATTTCTTTATACTCGTGTTATACCCATGAGTATAGAAGACCTCGAGACTCAAGGGTCCATTCAAAGCTCACATAGATCCAATAGACCTACCCTCACCTCATGGGAGAAGAAAAAAGACAAAAGATTCATCTTTGCATAACCAATTTTCCAATCCCAATTAGCTCCTCTAGCATAACGTGGTCTCATAACATGGCCCCGAGTTAGAGTCACATTTCATTTCAGCTCATTTGAGCATTCCACTTTTCACCCCATGGAGAGGTATAGATTCAAGCTCAATTATGTAGTTGCAGATTCCCTTCACATTTTTTCACAAGTTGTGGATGATGGTACATAGTCTCAACCCTGGTTCATTCCACATGACCGCTCATTGTCCCAATACATGAACTTGAACAAGATAGGCATGACATCTTCATTTGATGGTCACTCATTGCCCAAAATCTTGGCTGACTTGCCTCCATCCATGTAGACCACCCTAGTGGTTAGGTGTGAGATAGCGATGTTACTTTGGCTACCATCCTTGCCCCACATGTCAACAACATGGATCCCACACAAATGATGGTCTCTAGGTTTGCGACATTGAATTGCATCTAGAGCACATAGAAGAATCCAACTCACAAAACAATGCAAGGTAGACACATTCACATCACAGCCCATGCCTTGCAAGTCATAATAGAGCATAAAGCCTCTATTCCTTAAATATCCCTCCAAAACCATGACTCACTCACAACACATGGGTCACAATTTTCTAACTCATGCATGGGTATACTTGGTGCTTGGAGTCACCAAATCACATAAGGGTACATCCCAAACTCACTTGGCACCTTGAACCATCTTGGACCACACTGACATGGAGGCATCACAAGCCATTTCCCACCTCTCCCTCAACTCCCATGAGTCCTCTTGAGACTAGGTTGAAATGTCCTGTGGATTCCTATTCTATTTATGCCTATTTGATAAAGCAATAGAATGTAGATGTAATAGTGGAAGACAAAATAAAAAGAGATGAAAAGAATGAGAAGGGACCTAAAAAAGGAGTAGAGGGGGTGGCACAACAAAGCTCGAGGAGTCTACACTTCTTGCTAGACCTTATCCAAAGTAGAACATGGAAGATGTACACAAGGAAAAGAGTAGAAAGAAAAGAAACAAGAAAAGCCAATGGGAAAGAAACTGGGATATAAGCTACTCTTTGATATAGAGATGGCTATAGATCTTAAAAAAGGTTTTGAAAGAGAGGATTGTAAATAGCAAAGTCAAGTTTACATTGGGTGAGATCCTCAAAATAGAAAAAATAGAGTGTCATGAAGAAATTACAAAACTTATAAAAATATAAAAATAGTTCATGGGTGAGTCAACTCAGGCTATGATATAAACTAAAGAAGAAACATGTTTATAGGGCATACACTTGGTTTCTTAAGATGATGTAGATGTAGAGGCTACCTTTGAAGAAGCAAAAAGAGATTATTGTAGAGAAGGCTAAAGTGAATAGTGTTGTAGAGAAGACTATGATATGCAATAGAAATACAAGAGATATATGGCCTCTACACTATACAGAGAATGGAGTGACTTCATGGGTGATGCTATCTAGGAGTCATTATTCTAGGAACCATTGCGCCCATGCTTCCACAAAGACTGTAGTGAAGATAGGAGAGCTAGAAACTCCATGTGTTGCAATGATAGACCATGGATCAGATATAAATTTCATCAAAGATGGAAGACATAGGTAGCCAACAACTCTGTAGGAGACATGTATACTTCTTGTCCAAACATGAAGATTGCCATAGGAGATGTATAGGATGATTAATACAACATGGATGGAGACTAAAGTTTTGGATGATGGTTCTATATATGCAAGAATCAAGAGAGAGGATAAGAGAAGAGCAATGTTGTTTATGACAATCTATATTAATCATGAAAGAAAAAAGGATACATTGAGGGATTATCCACTATCTCTTGATGCTAGAGAGTTTTGAGAGCTAGATTTTTAGTAAGTACTATTGAAATGCAAGAGTACGGTAGTATTGAGAGGATAAAGCTCTTGCTTATTGTTGCAAGTGAAGATGCTTTTACTTTAGTCTTCTTAGGATTCTCAGCATAAGTTCCATGAAATTCCAGATAGTACGTTTTCATGGTAGAAAAGAGTATGAAAGAGCAAGTTTTATTGCAAGATGATGAGATGATTATTGGATTATATGATGGGGTATCTTTTGTAGACACAATTGTAGAGATTTTAGCTATGCTAAAAATAGAGCTAAGTATTGGGTCAACCATCATACATGTAAATTATTTGGATATGTTCCAAGTCATTGTTGAATTTATGATGAATGAAGAGTTGTATGGGAAAAAATAAAGTTGAAGCTAGAGTTGAGACAAAATACCAAGCAATGGATAAAAAGGTGAAGCTATTTAGAGTTCCATTGCCTAGAGAATGGAGAGTTAATCCTGGGTAGTTCACTATATGTATACCCTCTATATCACATGTGTTCAAAGCCTATTTATAAATATCCTTATCTGTGAAATTTCCCTTAATAAAACATAACACTTTTCATGATTCATTCTATAAGTAACCCCTTTATATGGAACCCTTCTATATGTAAAGAAGGTGTAAAAATGGTATTTCAAAAATCCCTTATGTTGAACCCACGTGATACATACATATATTTATGACTGACCTCCCTAGGGAGTTAATTAAGTTGGCTTCCAAACAACCAAACCTAAGAGATCCAATGAAAATTGACTATAAACTCATAGAGGAATCTATTGAAGAATTAAACATTGGCAATGTAGAGATTCTCTTAGTAGTAGATAGATAGAGTTTCATAGAGATGTTATCCATGCATGGCAAGGCATTCACATTTCAAACACATGAAATAGGTTGTGTGGGTCCAATAGTAGTAGCATCCATGGTGATTTTTACCATACCACACATAGCTTGGAACTTGTAGCCTATACAATTATGGAGGGCTCATTTGCCCAAACTCATAGATCTATTAAATGAAAGAATAAGAATGGGTATTCTAGAGTCTTTATGTGCACCATACTCTAACATGTGATTCATAGTGAGTAAGAAGAATGGTACACTCAGGTTTATACATGATGCCACAAAACAAAGTGACCATCCAGAATGTGGATACAAGACTAGTGGTGAATGAGTTTACAGAAGCATTCATTAGGAGAGCTATTTATTCTTTGGGAGATCTATACATAAGATTCTGTTCCCTTGGAAATCTAGTTCTGTGTTGGTGCTTGATCTCAGGTAGGGTATAGTGGGGATTATGGATCTAAGTATTGATGATTGATTTGCATGACATCAATAATAGAGTAGGCTTCCAAATGTGGATTTACTGCTATGAAAGCATGTTCCTCCATCATCATCCAAGCCATCCACCATGTTGACTATCTTAGCTACCATTGGTTTGCAAGCAACTGATGGAGGTGGAATTCTGTTTCAAAAGATCTTGATTTTTTTGTGATATCAACGAATTGACAACCAATCACAATCCCAGCTATGACTGACCTAGGCTTGCCGCAGTCCCTGAGCAAGATG
Source organism: Lygodium microphyllum (assembly GCF_053477565.2). Lineage (NCBI taxonomy): Eukaryota > Viridiplantae > Streptophyta > Polypodiopsida > Schizaeales > Lygodiaceae > Lygodium > Lygodium microphyllum. The sequence goes on along the minus strand of NC_141160.1, from coordinate 49,495,785 downwards.
CAGTAATCCTCACTTGCATGCTCTATATTCAACACAACCAAAGAAATAAAAAATGAAACACTTGATACTTTCATCAAGATTGAAGGGATAATTCCAAGAGGCCACATTCATTATTGATTTACCATGCAGACTAAAAAGGAGACTAGTTTCCAATTCATTAGCTTGAAATCCTTACATGTGGCCACTATAATAATGTTAGCTCATGAGTCACTCTCAAGAAAAACATCATTAATCAAATAATCCTCAAATCGAAGAGAAATCACTAAAATAGTGGGGTCTGACAATAGTAATGGTGAAACTAGCTCTTGTTACGCCTTACAAACTTTCTTCTCCAGTGCGGTTGTAATCAGGGCTATCACTTCAGGTTTTTGTAGTACAAGCCAATTTGGTTGAACCTTTTTTAACAAACCATCCTTGAATGATGGGACCAAATTTAGCAAATCCCCCAAAGAAATAGTGATAGAAACCGATCTCCATGTGATTTGTGCTTTTGAGTTAGTTGAAACTACTTGAAAAGAGGATTGGGCCTTGCCTTCTCGTGGTGGTCGATTGCCTTCTGCCTTCACAAGTCTTGACACTAAACTAGGATTCAAAACCGACTAGAAGTCAACTGAACACCATATTGGGGAATATGGGAATTTCCCATAAGTTTGGGACAAATGGTAAAATCTTTAGATTTTTCATAACTTGAACTCTATAACTCCAAATCGAGTGCTCTATAGCTCAATAGATTCCATTTTTCAAGCGCTTTTCAATGATAGGTCATATCATATGGTTTTGGGAAACTTATGGGCATGTTATTCATGTGCCACTTTTTTAGTATTCAAAAACTGGGAATTGGGAGATTCTCAAACTCACTAATATTGTGTTACTGTGGATTTTGCATCATCCATTGGTGCTCCTATGGTCCCTTCCACTCGTGCAGGTATTTACTTTAGACCAAGAGTTAGCTGTGGATTCTATGTCATCGTCAATGCTCCTATAGTCCTTTCCCTTGTAGTGGATATTGACTTCGGTCTGAGAGACATCTATTATAGATTTTGCATTGGTATCTATTGTCCTACAATACCTTTGCTTTCACAGGTATTGAGTGCGGTATATGAATCAACTGTAGATCCCTCATCACCATCAGTAGTGGACTTTCTCTTTTTTTATCCACGAAATTCTTGTAGGCTTCTCTAGTGTTCCTTGGAGCTTTTTTCTTGAGCAAGTGATCACACGCGACTTCTGGCGGCTCAAGTAGCTCCTTTTCCACCATATTGATTGAAGGCAAGAGGTTCTAATCCTAACTTTGTCTCTTTTGAGCGTCGTATATGAGAGCATCTTTTAGAGCCCGTTTTGAAGTAGAAAAGAGCTGAAGAGGCCATAAAAGACCAAATTTTCATGCAAAATTGAATGATTGCAGATCAATGAGCTTGAGTTTTCCTAGATGGAGTTTGGTGCCAGGAACCCAACACAAGTCTCGATTTGTCGATCGGAGTCCGTTTGACCCCCCATTGAATCCCTGCACAAGGTTTGGCGTTATGAAAGCAGTTATGTGATCTGGGAATCGGAAAGTGCATGACAGATGCCAAGTTTATATATTCCAATGCTATGAAGCTAGTCAGCCAAACGGATCCAATTTGGCTAATTTGCCCCACCAAAACAGAAAAAACCACTTAGGCCAAGGTGTGAACACAAAAGATGAACTAGATTTTTTGTGAGTTAAAACTTAAGCCTAGTTTAGGCCAAGAATCCAAGAGACATGTTTTTCCACAAAACGAGGGGGGGTGCACTGTTTATTTTTGGCATCCCCAAAATCATAGAAAAATCCCATTTTTCTACTATGCATCATGGAAGGAATGCTCAAGGCCTTGAGATGCTTGATTTCTTCACCCTCCATCACTCCAAACCGATCAAAAAATGATGCATTAATGGAAGAGATCTGATTTTAGTATTTCTCTCTTATGTCTCCTCTCTCCTCTTGTTGTTTATTCTCATAGATTAGTGTATGAGAGAAAGGGGTGGGCTGAGATGAATGATTTCAATCATGTGATGACGTGGGAGTGAAAAGGGACATAAATCGAGATTGGATGGCCGTGAAGAGTTTCAACAGGTCTCCAATTTCAAAATACCTACGTTAGAAGGTGCGATTTTATGAGTAAGTCATTGATTTCATTGTTTTATGATTAATTTGGTTGGAAATGGTTGAAAATAATTGTATTTGAATGCCAATGTTATGTTTTATTAGCCATGTTGAAGAAGTCACAAAAAATCAGTCGTATAATAATTTTATACTAAACACACAAAACACGAGACTATGTGGCTTTGGATTTTTGTTATGCATATGCTATTCTTATGGGTTGAAACATGCTAAGAAAATTATTTTTAGTAAGATCAATTAATCTAAACGAAGAAATCAATAATTTTTAGTAATTTTCTACAAAATAAATAGAAAAAATGGAGAAAAATAGATTTTTTTGTATCCGAAAAATAAAAAAAATAAGATTTACGTTTGTGAATGTATGATAGAGCCAAATCATGATGTTTAGCCTCATTTCAACCCTATCTCTTTGTTAAAGTGGGTTTTTATTGCTTTCGTGAAAGAAAAATACATGAAAAATACACCTTAAACCTACCAATGAGTGCATAACTCTAAACGGTAGGGAGACGGGGGTTGTTGAGTGTTTAGAATATGCTAAATTTTCATGTTTCATGATGCATGTCATATAGTGTTTGTGGTTGTCTAAAATTAAAAGGGTCTAGTAGCACGAGAAAGCTCGGTAAGTACTAGCCCTAAGCAATGAAGCAATCGTGTATTATAAGAAAATCATGAAAAGAACTGTTTTTGCACTTTCACAATGCTGATTTTTAATGAATAAATTTTTTTGAGCATAGTAGTCATAAACAATTGCATTGCATGCACCATATGGTATCATCCTGGATGCATAGCACCTGTTTGTATGAGCGATGACCTACGTTGAGAGTACAAGGTATCCCAAGCTATATGGTTAGAGATTGGGTTCTTTGTGGGATATTCAGTAAGGTTTATCTATTATCTGCTAGATCGATCAATAAAAAGAGTGGAGCTTGTTTCAAATGTGTTCTATGTATTCATGGTGCATCTTGGGGCCAATCCCCGAGATGTAGGATAGCTGTAGTGGAGCTGCAATGATTAGTCACAAGGGATGCTCCCTTTGTGTGTGCTTACATAGTGTATAACACTTGGGACTCCCTCTATGGAGGGAGGAAAGAATTATTCGTTGGACTACAAAATTATACAAATACAAAGTTTTTAGTTGCTCTTGGCCACGAGGCTGTATGGGGTGGTTTGAGGTGAGTAGCAGTAGTAGTAGAGGCCTGGCTAGTGCCATAGAGCCAATGTCAGGTGTGTTTTAGGTCTTGATAGGTGGTGTGTTTGTCGAGAGTTGCTAATAAGTGGCGGTTTTCAAATCTGGGTCAATGGGAACCAGTTTATTAGTGTATACCAAAAGGCAGTGAGATAGATTCAAAAGACCATCAAGTTGAGCTTTAGAAGGAAGAAAGAGTTGAACTAGCTAGAGGACATGCCAAAATTATTAGAAGATATTCTCTGCAAATGAGTGGTCCAATATCCCTACAAGGGAGGGGTCTTAACAACCCTAATCTTATGCATAGTCTATTAGGAGGAGGAAGTTCTAGTACTTCCCCTCTTCCAATTAGTCAATCCACTTCGAGTGGAGTAATAGTCCTGATCATGCAAACTCCTTTAGCGAACCTCGTTGTTACCATGGTGCAACCCATTGCAATCCTAGCAGGAATGCCAGACTTGCTAGCCTTAGGGTTTCCTCTACCCATTTACAATGGGTTACAGAGGAAGATGTAGAACTTCATATCAATGAATTCCAAAAGTTAGTGTTTAACCGTCGAATTCAAGATTTATGAAGGGTACTTGATGCTGTTCTTTAATATGACTTTGAAAGGATGAGCTGCAGTATGGCATCACATCCTAGAGGTTGGAACCATAACTATGATTGACTTCTCCTTTTTTGCCTTTTGAAGAGAGTTTTCCCTTGAAAGGGGAGGTTAGTATTGGTTATGTGTTCTCAATATAACATATCAAGAACCTCACGAGAATGTTTGTGGATATGCCAAGAAACTGAAGGAAGTATTCTGTAAGTTTCAAATCTATATTCCTATTCCAACTGTTGATCAGTTGCAATAATTTTTGAATGGGCTAGACTTTAGCATTTAAGTGCAGTTGAGTAGTGTTGCTCTTGCCGACATTGATATGACTATTACAAGAGTTAGAGGAAGTAGAATTGTGATTACAAGTGGCCTATACCTTTAGGACAAATTGGAATCTAAGTCTAGGTGTTGGAAATACTTTAGCAATTATGAATGGAGGTCAAGGGATGCCCATGAATACTCTCAATAGGAGAGGAAGCATGATCCAAAATCTGCCCATGTTTCCAGCTCCTCCCAGTGTAACCATGCCTATGGCTAGTTAAAAATGGCTCCACTAAGTGTTGGAGGCCAAGCAATAAATCCTAATGTTATTCCTGGGAATCAACAGTCAATTCCTACTCAAGCGATTAGATAAATCGAACAACAGGTAGACAATTGCAACTATGAGTCAAGTGCCTCGAATGTCCTTGGCGAAGTTAAGAATATGATGAAGCACTATATTGACATGATTAGCGAGCAATATAGATAAATAGTTATTGATGTCAATTTCCTTCAGAAGAAACAAAATTTGATAGGAATTCGATGCCTTGAAGAGGGTGTCCCCTCAAGATTCAGCTATAAATGGTGTGTCAACCAACATTTCCCTAGGAACTGTCCAAATGTTAAATGTGATATATGCAAAAAGTTTGGCCACCTAGCTAGTACCTGTTGGAGCAATATTAGCTCTCTCTAGAAAAGAAGTAAATAGCCAGGTTTGGTTAACCATCGAGCACAAGGGAATAATCTCCAGTAAGATGAAGGACCAAAACAAATACTACAAAGAGGGAAAGCTATTGTAGAGTTGCCTAGTGGTAGTGGAGTTAGTCTTATAGAAGCTGTTTGTGTCAATGGCATTGAAACTTCTAATTTGCAGGTCATTACAAGAGGCCAAAAGGGTAAAGAAGCCAAGAAAGACAAGGTAAAGCCTGTTGAGGGAACCCCTAAGCAAGATGATAAGGGAACGAAAGTCCTTAATCTCCATATGGAAGGCGGACCTCTGAAAGCCATTGATAGTAAAGAAGATCCCAAGAAGGATAAGGTGTTACCAAAGAGGAAGGAAAAAGCCAAGAAAGAGACACCAAAGCTAGTTCAAAGATCAAAGAGAGAATGGTCTAGTGAGAAAAGAGAGATCTTGCTACCTATCATGAATTGGATTTAACGAGTTCTCTTTTCAAAGTTAAGTCAGATGTAAACCTCTTGTAGTTGATTAAGTTGTCTCTAGGAGTGCGTAAAGAATTTAAGAAGAATCTTTGCACTGGGTATATTGTTGAGCCCTTGGGAATAGTGCGAGTAGGAGATGATTGAACATGCTGAAAAGAATTGTCTAAGGGTAGCAGCGTACATTGATGGAATATTAGTGGATCATGCTATTGTAGACAAGGGATCCTCCATCAACATTATGAGTTCGGAATTGATGGAGAGGTTGGGATTAGGAATAAAAAAAGATGCCTCCATGATTCTCCAACTGACTGATGATAGTTTAAGATAACTAGAAGGTTGCATTACTAAAGTTCATGTGACCATTGCCAACGTGGAATGCATTCTGGACTTTAGGGTCATTAGTTTTGTAGGGCAACCTAGCTATTAAGTATTGCTAGGTAAGCCGTGGATTTTACAAGTACACTGTCACGTTGATATACCTGCTAGTCCATTGATCTTTGGCAGAGGTGCTAGATGACATGTAGTAGTAAATGCCTATCCTGAATCTCCTCAAAGTGAGAGATTTCTTTTATCCTTGTCAGAGTTAGACACATTAGATGCTCCATCTACTAGTGAGCTGTCATCAAGTGACGAATCCAATGGGAGGGGTCCACTACAGAGGATATTTATCAAGTAACTTTAAATGAGCCAATAGAGGCTAAGGAGAGGATAGAAGATGCGGATGTAATTGAGTTAGACCTTGGTATGTCGAATGATTTGTGGCTAATCAAATTAGGGTCCATACTTAGTTTGAAAGAAAGCAATGACTATGTATCCTTGAATCAGGAATTCTGTGACATCTGTGCTTGGAGTTATGATGAGCTAAGAGGTATTCCTCCCAACTTTCATACCATTCCTTTAAAGGAAGGTAGCTACTCTGCATGACAAAAAGTAAGTTTTATGCCCTTTGAATTAAGGGATGGGCTGTTCAAAGAATTGCAAAAACTACGGAAGGCTGGCCTGGTATTTTCGATTCAACACACATAGTGAAATTCACTGGTTGTTATCAAGAAGAAGAAAAATAATTAGATCCACCTTTGCATACACTTTAGAGAGCTTAATAAGTAGAAAATTAAAGATTACTATCCATTTCCATTCATTGATCAGATTTTAGATCAATTAGAGGATAGAAAAATCTAATCATTTATGGATTGCTTTGCTAGATACAACCAAATGGCTATTGTCGAGGAAGACAAATTGAAAATGACATTTATCATTGTCTTTGGTACCTTTGCGTATCATGTGATGGCCTTTGGGTTATGCAATACGCCTAGTTCTTGGTAGCATACAGTTGATAAGATTTTTTGTGACATTTCCCTAGAGGAGTTAAAAGTGTTCATTGATGATCTAGGGGTAGCCACCACAAGGGAAATGCAACTGATCATTCTAAGGAAATGTTTTGAGCATTGTAGACAGTTCTACATTGCTTTTAATGTAGGAAAGTATGTCTTTGGGTACTTTATGGATTATTATTGGGTCATGTGGTTAGTTTGGCTGGTATCGTGATTGATCCAAAAAAGATAAAGGTTGCAGTTGCTATATGAGCCCGTCGCGTACTCCAAAAGAGGTACAATTTTCTATCATCAGTGGGATATAATCAGAGACTTATCAAATGCACTGGCAAAAAGAGTGTTGCCATTGACAAACCTCCTATCTTTTAACTATCTATTTGAGTGGAATGAAGCCTGTCAAGTATCCTTTGAGGATGTGAAGTAGAAATCATTGAAATCACCAACCTTAAAAGCACCCAGAAGAGGTGATGTTTTTATATATTTTTAGTAGCAACAATGCATAGCATCAGTTGCTACTGTTTAGCCCAAATTTGGGAAGAGAAATGGTATCATCCAATTGCCTTTGCTAGCCATAAATCGGGGATACCTAAAGTCAACTATACTTATATGGAGAAATTGTGCCTTGGAAAGGTGTTGGAAATGAAGAAATTTAGGCATTATATTCTCTATGAAAAGGTGATATTTTTTACGAAGGCAGAAGGACTTAGACCGTTGATGAACAAGTTGCAGCTGGTTGACCATTTAGCAAAGTGATTAATCACTTTGTAGGAGTTTGATTATGAGATAAGGAGTAAGCCATCAAAGCTACAAGATATTGTGGAATGTCTTGTGGATTTCGGGGAGCCAAAGGAAAGTCTCACTGAAGGAAGTGACATTGAAAGTTTATTCAAAATCGATGCACCTTCCATTCCTTATTGGTATGTGGCTATAACACATTATTTATCTACAGGGATATTTGGGGCTGCTCTATTGAAGTCTGAGAAGAGAAAGATTAAGCAACAAGCACTACACTTTCAATTATAGCAGGTGTCTTGTATTGGAGAGATGTAGATGATATTTATTATCAATGCGTAGTACCTGATGAGGTACTATTCATTTTAGAGGAATGCCATGATTCTAGCATGTGGGGGACATTTTGCTAGACAACTTACTGTCCTGAAAGCCCTCTGTGGGTGCTGGCTATTGGTGGCTATAGATCTTCCAAGATGATTTCAATTATGTTAACCGTTGTGACCTCTATGAAAGACATGATGCTAGGGAGAATTGTAAGTGACCTCTAAATCCTATTTTAGTTATGTTACCCTTTGAAAAATGGGGTATCAAATTTGTTGGACCAATATACCCTTCATGGATTATGCAAAAGTGTTATATTATTGTAGAAATGGACTACTTTACAAAGTGGTTTGAAGCTTGAGCAATGATGAAGGATAATGCTAAGGAAACAACTAGTTTCATCATGGAGCAAATTGTTTCCCATTTTGGTCCACCTAAGGAGATACTAGTGTTTGATTGAGAGACACACTTCTTGAACAAGGTTAACATAGCCTTGACACAAGCTTTGAAGATTAAGAACAATAAAACAACTCCATACAATCCTCAAGCTAATGGTTAAGTTGAGAGTACAAATAAACAATTGGTGGGAATCTTATCCAAGATAGTATTTGAAATTAAGTGTGATTGGGATAAGAAATTATATGTGGCAATGTTGGCTTACAACACAACATTCAAGAGAGCTACATGCCACACCCCCTTCAAGCTAGTGTATGAGGAAGAGTGCGTTTTGCCATTGGAAATAGAGTTGCCCAATGTGAGATTTTCTCTCAATCATTCATTGAGAGAGGTAGAAGGCATTATAAGAAAGATATACTTCTCTTGCACATCTTGATGAGATTCGGTTGCAGGCTCTACTACATCAAGAAGTAGGGAAGAAGAAAATGAAAGCACTTCATGATCTTTGGTCTAAGAAGTATAAATTTGTTGTGAAAGGTTAGTTGGTGTTGTATTATGATGCTCTTCGTGAGCTATTCCCCGATAAGTTGGAATCCAAATGGAATGGGCCATACAAAATTGTATGTTTAGGAAAGAATGGCTCTACAACCCTTTTAGCAAATTTGCAGGGGGTAGAGTTTAAAACTAAAGTTAACTTTAATAAGTTGAAGCCTTACTATGTGTAAGGATTGACGTTGGGCTTGGTGCTTGTGTAGGTCTTTCAAGATTCAAATTTAAATTGCAGTAGATACCAAGACGATCTGATGGTACGACTCATTCCCTATCTTGAGCATGCGTATCTAAAGCAACCTTACCACCAAGGTCAAGTGATCTAGTGGAGTAAAGGTTATCACGCTATTGAATGGCAAGATGGATCTTTCATGTGGGAGATAAAGGTCTACTGCCACTATTGTCAACGGATTCTGACTAGAATTCTTATCGAGTTTAGAGAGGAAGGAGGGATTGTACCTGTTATACATCCTCTCTCTCGACTTGATTTTGATTCTCATAAGTACGAGTGAGCTAATTAGTATGGTGTGGCCTATACTTTGTATTTTGACGAAGCTTCTAGAGGTCCCACTAAACATGCGAGTGTTGGTGTGGTCGTTAAAGACCCCCAACATAGGGTTTTCATGTAGATGGGAGTCTATTTAGGACCCTCCTTTACTAATTATATGGCAAAATATAAGGCCTTGATCATGGGGTTGAATGTAGGCCAATGTGGTGGTATTCATTGATTATTAATGAAAGGTGACTCACAATTAGTGATCAATCAGTTGAATGAGACCTATAGTGTGCGGGATCCAATCTTACGGATGTACCATCATGTAGCCTTGGATAGGTTGCATGTTTTTGAGATGGTGACTTGTCATCTAGTTCCTCAACAATGGGATCGCTTTGTGGATTCCCTTGCTAATTATACTTTTGTTAAAGATGTCTTTTTCAATTGTGATCTAGGGGAGCTTTTACAATTACCTTTTAACATTAGCCCTAGACTACTTTGGGGTCCTCTTGCTGACATGTCCTATTTTGACTGCTAATGGTTAGTTTGGATTATTAGTCAAGTAGCAATTGAGCACCTTCCTACTCTGTCATGGACGCATAGGATTATTTATCGTCATATTCATTGGACATCCCTTGCTATTTATGTAGAGGGTTGGCTAATAACCTGATGCACTTAGTGTAGGGACTGAGGAGCCCTTATCCTCGGTCAGTCTTGTGCTTTAATAGAGTTATGCTAGGAGACCAAGGGTTTGTTTCATCACTATATTGTTGAATGGTAGTAAAGTGGATTATCTCATAAGGCCAAGAGGGCCATTTGTGTTGGGGTTTAATGCTTTATTTTGTAAGGCCAAGAGGGCCAGTTTGTTAGTTGTGAAATGTTATATTCCTTAAGGCAAATAGGTCCATGTGTCTGTTTGGTGTAGGTGCATTTAATGGTTATTTTTTTAGTGATTGCATTATTAGACATGTTTGAAGAAGTGCTTAGAGGGAGCCTTTGCTCTGTGGGAGCTTCTTATGGCATTGTAGGTGGTGTCATCACCTTTTGAGTTTTCCGTTAAATTGATAGTGTTATATGTGTATGTGGGGTTTTTAAAAAAATATTTGTTGGGGACTCGAAATCAAGGCATGAAGTTCTAGGGTTAGGTTAGGTGTATCTGAGGGAAGTTCGAGTAGTTGTCTACCTCCTATCTAAACATTTTCAGGCATTAAAGACCTCTTTTAGAAGGAAATCCTAGTGACCTTGTTTTGCTAGCCTACTAGACAGACGTTCTAGGTGTCCTTGCTAGTGTGAGGCAGCTAGAGAAGCCTATCAGAATAAATGAAAAGGAAAATCTGAATATACTTGAAAGATAAACCAATACAAAGGTGCGTAAAAAGAGGTTCTAACCCCTAAAATAGAAAGAAACAAAAATAAAGAAAAATCTTAAAAGCAGTTGATTATGGCCTTGCAAAGGCCTACTAGGTTCTTGGGGACAAGACAAACCCGAGGAGGCTGATGCCTTGTCTTCCTTGGGGTAGTGGCTAGCCAAAATAAAGAAATAAGGAAGGTTTGAGTGAAAATAAAATTGAGAAAAACAGAAAATGATTAAGTGCCAACTCGTGAGAGCTTGGTAGGCTCTTGGATACTGAGTCATGACCTGAGATCGATGCCCTTTTCTCCTTGGGTCACTCTACACTCAACTCCCTTCTTTTTATATGCCCAAGTATGGAAACTTTGAAAGAAAGTGTGTTAAAAGGAAATATTTGATGATCAGGCTATAAGAGTTCTCACCTAGGATGAATTCTTGGTATAGTTGTCCCAAGTTAGGTAGGTAGTTCAGGCCACCACTAAGATAACCTCTTTGATGGATCTTTTTATCCAGTCTGTGTTGGAGCAGTTGGTTAGTGACTCTCTCTGGATTTTTGTTAGATTATGCTAGGCCTACCACTTGAGGAGTTTCATGCCACCACTAAGATAACCTCTTTGATGGATCTTTTTAGCCAGTTTGTGTTGGAGCAGTTGGTTAGTGACTCTCTCTGGATTTTTGTTAGATTATGCTAGGCCTACCCCTTGAGGAGTTTCATGCCTTGATTTTGTAAGGGGGTAGGGTGTCGGTTGTTCTTGTGTTTTGTTGTGTATTCTGTTTTGTGGTAGCTTGATGCTTTTTTTGGTTATTGTTTGTGCATATTAATCTGTGTGATTTGAGAGACTGAGTTGCCCTATCCTCTGGTCACCAATGAGAGTGAATATTTAGAGCCTATTTTGAAGCAAAGAAAAAGAGCATGGGAGACTATAAAACTTGACCAAACTTTCATGCAAAATGGAACGATTGTGGATTAATGAGCCCGTTTTGAATCGAAAAAGAGCTCCGTGGCGTCATGTCACTACGTGGACACAATGTGAAAAACCTTCGAGTGCATCATCATCCGGCTTTCTTATTGATGTAGAGAGTCAATGACATGTTAGCCATTAGTGTTAGTGTCCATAGTATAGTTAGTTCCAAAATACGAGAATTTTAGATAAGTTTAGTCTATTTTTGATATTTTAGATATAATTTCTTGTAAATATCCTAAAAAGCTATAGCAAATTTCTACAATAGAGTGACATGCAAAAAGAAAGTGGCTTTTCAGCCAATTTGGAAGATCTTATGCAGAAAGAAGGGTTCCGAAATCGCACGATACATAATCATAGTTTATAAGAAGCAAACAACACTTTGAGAACTAGGAGAAGAAGAAGGATCGATCTAGGAGAATTCTGACGAGGTGTCCTAATGTTTTGCCACCCTTCTGGAGCCCTCAGGGGGTTCACTATATATATATCCTCTATATAACATGCGTTCATGGCCTATTTATAAATATCCTAATCTGTGAATTTTTCTTGAATAAAACAAAACCCTTTTCTATTCAATCTATAAGTAACCCCTTTATATGACACCCTTCTGTATGTAAAAAAAAATATAAAAATGGTGTTTGAAGAACCCCTTCTTTTGAACTCACGTTATATATACATATATTTATGAGTGACCCCCCTCGAGTCAGAGCCAAAGGAACCGTTAGATTTGTAGTTTGAGCATCAGAGAAGAAGCTAATGTTTGGTGCATGTTTTTGGTCTACTAGGGAGCTCAAGGAGATCTAATGCTTGGAGATTGCTTCCGAGTGTAGTCCCAAACAAGGATTTTGTTTATCTTTTTAGGTTCTATCAATACATAGTGCTTTGATTCATTGATCTTTGTCTTTATCTTGTGTACCTCTTGTCTATTCTTTTTCTTCTATTTTATCTCCTATTCTCTACTTCCTTCTCTCACTTATCCCCGGTGGATATGACCTTTTGACTAAGACCCTTCTCCGACATTGGTGAACCCGACGTGAAAGGTCATCGGAAGGAAAGATAGGATGGGAGAACCTTCAAGCACAATTTCTAGTGATGTTTTGTAGCAGTTAGTGCAAAATATGAATATGCTTATGTAGATAATACAACAACAGCAGGTGATGCAAGCTTCTGCTCAAACAAAAATTGTTGTGATAAATGCCTTGTTGAAAATAGAGCATGAGATGAAGTTGTTTAATGGCAAGGATGTATCTGCATATTTGCATATCTATGCTCAAAAGATAGAGTTCTTTGGGGCGGCTCAACTTACATGGCGCCAACATTTTGGTCACTGTACATGAATTGAAAGCCCGAGTTACTAAATTGTAAATGCAGGATGCTAGTTGGGTAGCTTTCAAGAAGACACTCATGGAAGAATTTTATATTGAAGACACCGGTTTGATTATCCACAAGACTTTCCAAAAGTAGGTTCTACAACTCAATAAGGGTCTTGTGGCTATTGAGTTATTAAGAGAATTTGAAAGTCAGTTTGAGAAGTTAGATCTTACAAAACAGTAAGCTCTTGCAAGTAGAAAAATTAAATTGTTTCTACAAGCGGAAAATCCTGAGCTTCAAGAGAAGCTTGATGATTTGTTAGACAATCAGACTATAGAGACATGGCTTAAATAAGAGTGGAGGCATGTTAAGGAAGTTGTTACTGCATTGGTGAAAAAGCATAGAAGGAGAAAAAGATTACATGTATCTAGCTTGCCCACTGTTACGGGAAAACAATTAATGTATCCAATAAGCCACCCACTTCTTTGGCTAACCCTATGGCTGCACCTGCTGTTCCCACTGTTAAGGAAGATGTATTAAATGAATTGGTCAAAGGCATGTGATATCTTCAATTGAAGGCCGCAAAATTGGATGAGAAAGGACAAGAGGAAAGGAGACAGGCAACAACTCCTAAACTAGGGAAAATATATATGTGGTGTGATAGTTTGCAGCATGAAAGGAAGGATTGTGCTGCTTATAAGGAGGCCTTGGCATGATGGCTCATCTTTTGGAAAGATGGAAAGATCCATGCAGAAGAAACGGGATTGACTCTTGCTTTGAATTTTGGATAAGGAGGTATGCAAAACTTATTGGAAGACTTGGTTGTTCAAAATGCTTATGAGGCTATGCATGCTTCTACTTTTGGTACTACAAGTGGATAGAATGCCCATGCAAGTGATAGTTTGTTTGAAGGTTGCAATATGGATACATGCTTTGCATGCATAGCTGAAAATGGGAAAGTTGTTGATAGTGAAATGTCTTATCTAGGGCGAGACACTCATGACATAACTAGTTGGGAATCACCGATAGATGCATATTCAGCAAAAGGGCAAAACACGGATGTACTTGTGGAAGAGAAACAAAAAAGAGAGGAAGGTAATGCAAGGATATCTAAGAGAGTGAGAAGAAGAAGTGTGGATCCTCCTACAGTTGCAAATTAGTCACCTCTCAAGCATGTTATGGAAGAGGTTGGACAGGAGCAAAAACATGATAGCAAGCAAAAGGGCAAACAATTGGGATGTAAGTTGCAATCTGATATTAAGATAGCCACCACGGATTCCTTGGAAGATCGTGTAGTGGAAGAGTCAGCCATTATACTTGTAGAATTTCTTAATGCATTTGAAGAGGTTTATGAATCTAATGTTTTACTTAATGTAGGGACTCAGAGGGAGATTGATGAAGTGGTGGATGCACATGATTTACAGGATACAATTATCATTTTTGAGATAGTTCATGAGCTCAAGGATATGCCTTTAGAGGATTGTTTAGAGGATGTTAGATGTAATGATCCACAACTGTAAACTATTTTAGATGCTTTGTCAAAGGCCATGATAGGCAATTCAAAGATGCTTCAAGATATAAACTACTTTGCTATTTTTGGTAATGGTCAGCATGTGTTGTGTAACGTGTCCAGTAGAATCATCCAGGATACGTCTTAGCAGTCCATCGGAAAGGATGTCTAGAAAACTTCGCCCGGCACTTCCATGGAATGTTACGGGATTTGCGATTTAGGGCTTTCCGCATCTGCCAGGTAGCGGAAGTATTCCGGCCGTTCCCACTTAGGATCGACCTGAACTAGGGTTTTCCTGATTGGTCATTTTCTAATAGCAACTAGCGTCGGACCCAAGCGAACTACTTTACGCAGAAATGCTAGGTCCGAAGCGGATTCATGCTGCACTTGGTTCAAGGAGAATGGGAAACGAGAGGGATGCAAAGCTCAACCTCTCTGCCATAAGGCATAGTCCCATTCCGTTCCCCTAAAACAATGTAAATCAGGTTAAGACATAACTCTAGGTCAACGCTTTTGTTGTTCGTGTCCTTTGACGATCATCCCGCTGTTCTTCGTGATTTGAGAAAAGTTCCCGGCCAACCGGGACCACCCAACCAAAGGACGGACCCATGGCCCATCCTCCTCACTTTCCTCAAGTTATTTTAGTTATGTAATTATCTAACACATTAGTTGGACATGTAACAACCAGCTTCTTCAATTAACCCGTTAAGCACTGGTTCCTTCACGTAATCTTAGCACTTGAAATAGAAAAACAATATCAGACAAGTTCTTTATTAATAGGTCATCATATTTAACTTTGAAATACAAGAGTTCTGCACGTAGGCTTATCCACAATCCGCCTGAAGGCTATCCACAATCCACATGGATCACTATTCTAAGTTTCTGCCCAAAAACTAGTATGCGGGCCTCGAGATCCAATCCTGAGTCACGTTAGCCTCTTGTGCACGACCCGGAAGGTGAGGGATTTACGGCCAGAGCCCCCCTGGCACCCAAGCATCCTCCTACTCCAAGTAGCACTCAACAGAGAGACCTCTCGTGGTGGGTTTGGTCCACATTCCTGGCGCGGTCAACAACCCCCTTGGTTAGGGTTAGGTAGGCAGTCGGGGATAACTGAAACTGCCTCTCCCTTCAGGCCTTCAACCTGAAGTATAGATATTCATTTATTTTGTAACTCATTGGTCAAACAAGTCAAACAGTGCTCTAAAATCTCTAGCAAGCACAAATGCTAAGGAATGATTCCTTCCTTTCGAATGCATCGAGCACTCGATTCGGGGTGTCTTGCAACTTGGCAAGATCCCATATATTCTGGGTTAGGGCGTACCATATTAACCCAACTTGGTCAAACCTTAAAGTTCATTGGATACTTCAATTTCTGGTTTTTAATCTCCAATTAATCTTCCTTACTCAGAAGGATATCAAAGTATACATCCTCTTGCAAGATAGCTTGCGTAAGGATCCGCCATCCTTGTTGCGAGAATTTGGCCTTTCTTCTTGTGATTCAATCACAAGACCATATGATTCCGTAGTTGCTGCGCAAGTCTCGCATCGTACTATGCAATTATGGAATCACGAAACAATCCGTTTCAGTTTCTTTAAGCTGAAGTTGTTAGACCTAGGGTTTCCTAGCTTCGATTTTGTAAGAATCTCAGGGACAAACCCTAGTCCTTTTTTGATTACAATTTACTAACCCTACATTAAGGGAATGTGGACAAGTATTTAAGGTATAGACGTTTCTTGGAATTTTAACTCATTCCCAACGAATATTTCGCAGCATAGGTATTTTTAAGTTTAATTTGGTTAACTCTAGATATAATTTTGAGATTACTTCTGTATGATTTATTATCTACGTGTCAATTGCCTTTTCAATCCTATACTTTATCGATTTGAGGTTAGGTTAAATCCAACTAATCTTTCCTTTTGTGAACAAACTCATGCTAAATAAGCAACCTTTTCCTTGCTAAGTTATGCAGTTAGCAACGATAATTTCCTAGAGTTTATGCATTGTAAGAATCCTTTCATGATTTGCATTTTCCATGCATAAAGCTATTTGAAAATTTTTTACATTTATGCTTTATTTATTTTGCATGTTCCATTAAACTAAATTCCTTCGTCATGAACAACTAGGACAAAATATGTCCTATTCCTAACAATTCATCTTGCATGATTGAATTACAACGATATAAAATTAAGAAGAAAAAACCTGGGTTTGGGGTGAGATATCCACATGGATACCGGGAGATGACCTTCCCGCAACTACTCCTTGGACTTTCTTAGGAGGCATCGCAATTGTAGTCCTTTGAACGTGGAAGCAGCTTTACACTCCTTTTCGGAATTCCACCGTCGCTCCCTTGCACGTCAATACTCTTCTTCTCTTTTTCGAGTAGGGGAAAAAACCAAGTCCCAAGGATATTTTGGAAAGGGCAAGGAACAGTTAAGGGTTTAACCACGAGGAGGGGGTAATAAGACCTTTAAGGTCTTAGTTCTTCTGGGAGGGAAAGGCTTAAAAAGCCCAAGGAAAAGGCCCTATAGGGGTTTACACACGGCAGGGGGGGGGGAGTAAAGAGCCCAAAAGAAAGGGGCTTAAGGGTTAAATACGAGGGAAGAAAGGTTTAAATTACGGGGTTCCAACACCCATGGGATGAGGGGGCCTAAAACATGGGGGGGGAGGAAGGGTGTGTGTGTGTGGTTCCAAAAGGCATAAGAAGAGGGCCTTGGGAGATTTTTGGACACGGGAGTGAAAGGTATAGGAAGGGGAGTCTTGGAGGGATTTTAGGACACGGGGGGGGGGTGTGTGGACACGTGGGTGAAAAGGACTTAGGGGTTTTAAAACCCAGGGGGGGAAAGATGAAAGGCAACACAAGGGGGTGAAAGGGGCTTAGGAGGATTTAAAAACCCGGGGGGGAAAGGGGGAAAGGGGGAAAGGGGGAAATGGGGCTTATAGAGCACATATGAGGGGGGATTTTGGAGGCCCAAGGGGGAAAAAAAACACTAAAATCCAAGGAGAAAGGGGGTGATAATTAAGTCGCTTGGGAAGGGGGCTTATGAAAGCCCCCTTAGAAGCTTCTAAGAGAAGCTTCCAAGGAGCTTCATTACGTGGCAGTAGCTTTAACTGAAGGCGGCCATATGACATAGACGGTGGTGATCAACGCCTCCTCATGCTCCCACGGCAGACTCAGGTGGCAATTTTCCCTCCCTCACCCAGCAACAGCAGGCGGCGGCCTCTTCTTACCCTACGGCGGCACACAGCGTGGCGATGTCATCAAGTTCTCCCTCCATCCCCATTTTTTTGCACCATCCTCCTCAATTTAAATAGGGGAAGGGAGGAGGATCCTCCCTCCTGACGTGGCGAGAGGCATGGCCTCCTACTCCCGCAAGCTCCCAGCGAGGAGCTTCCACCTCTTGCTATTCCCCTCCCCTTCCAACACATTAGTCGGCTGGGGAGGGGAATAAAAAAATTTCATATTATCCCTTAAAAAAAAAAGAATTATGTTTTATGCGAACGTTACATTCTCTCCCCCTTAGAGGAATCGAGATGTCCTCATCTCGAGGTAAAACTGGGGATATTGATGGTTGAGAGTGCCTTCATTTATCCAAGTGGCATCCTCTTCGGGATAATCTTTCTATTGGACGAGGCATTCTCTTAGGGTTCTGGATCTTAGTTGTCTCTCCCTAACATCTAAGATCCTATCAGGCCTTAGTTCAAGAACTCCTTGACTAGGCATTACAATTTGTTGATCGTCAAGTACATGGTTAGGATTAGGTACATACTTTTTCAATAGGCTAATGTGGAATACATTATGAACTTTTAGGTTCTCAGGGAGTTGCAGTTTATAAGCATTAGGTCCTAGGCTTTTGAGGATTTTGTATGGCCCACAATACCTTGGACTTAGCTTCTTGCAATCTCCTAAGGATAGGGAACTCTTTTTAGGGCATATGCGAATGAAGACCATGTCTCCTTCTTCGAAGACCCTTTCTTGACGCTTCAAATCCGCATATGCTTTCTGTCTATCCTTGGCCACTTGTATGTCCTGTCTTATTGACTTTATTTGGTCATCCATGTCTTCCAACATCTGTCTTGAAGCTTCAACCCTTAAGGTTGGATCAGAAAAGTTTAGGGGACTTTTGCAATCATGACCATATAATGCTTGAAAAGGGGTCATCTGAATGCTTTCCTGGTAAGAAGCATTGTAGGAAAATTCAACCAAAGGCAAGTATTGAATCCACCTCTTCAGCTCACGACAACAGTATGCCCTAAGTATATCCTCGATGACTTGATTTACTCGCTCTGTTTGGCCATTCGTTTGGGGATGGTAAGCGGTGCTAAAACAGAGTTGAGTCCCAATAGCTTCAAAGATAGCTCTCCAGAAGTGTGATGTGAAGAGAGAATCACGATCACTAATGATTCTTCTGGGTAAACCATGTAGCATGAATACCTCCTTGATAAACAATCTTGCAATGTCTGAGGCTTTATAGTTTCTCCTTATTGGAATAAGGTGTGCAACCTTAGTAAGCATGTCAACCACAACCATGATGGAGTTGTATCCTCCCTGGACTTGGGGTAGGCCTACAACAAAATCCATACTGATGAATTCCCATTTCATTTGGGGAATGTCAAGCGGTTGCAGTTTCCTTGGCATCATGACATGTTCGGCTTTGATACGTTGGCAAGACAAACACTCAATGACATATTTGAGAACGTCACCTTTGAGTCTCTCCCAATGGTAGCTCTTCCTAACTGCATTAAGAGTCTTAGCATAGCCAGGATGTCCTGCGAAAGGAGAATCATGAGCTTCCCACAATATCTTTTGCTTAAGTGACTGGCTTGCTGGTATAGACAGCCTTGTTCTGTAGTAGACAAGTCCACTATTAATGGAAAATTCGTAATACTTAGCTTGCAACTTTTGATTCTGATCCTTGATAGAGATTTTCCTTAGCATTGTTTGGTAGGCTGGATCATGGCATGCATCCTCTCTAGCTAACTCCAGTATAGGGTTGTTTGGCATAGATACTTTTGTAGCTAGAGATCTGGCTGTTGATGGATTTTGCAAGATTAGGGAATTTAGGAATGCCTTGTGACTAAGTGCATTGGCAACTACATTCTCTTTCCCTAGTCGGTACTTGATTTCAAAGTCATATTCCTCCAACACTTCAATCCACTGACGTTGCCTCATGTTGAGCTCGTTCTAGATAAAGATCCATTTGAGACTTTTATGGTCAGTTACTAGAGTAAACTTGTTACCCAACAGGTAGTGTCTCCAAAGCTTTAGAGTATGGATGACAACTAGCAATTCCAGATCATGCGTAGCATAATTCCTTTCATGACTCTTCAATTTCCTTGAAGAGTATGCTACTGGATGACCTTCTTGCATAAGTACACACCCCAAGGCAAGAATGCTAGCATCAGTTACTACCTCGAACTCCTTATTGAGGTCTGGAAGTTTTAGAATAGGTGCTCATACCAAACATTGCTTCAATTTGTCGAAGTTATTTTGTTCCGGAGTTGACCATGCAATGGAAGTTTGCTTCTTCAGTAAGTCCATCAGAGGTGCTGCAATCAAAGCATAGTTTTTGATGAAAACCCTATACCATCCTATCAATCCAAGAAAGCTACGTATCTCTTTGACGAATTCTGGTATTGGCCACTCAAGCACATCTCTGACCTTGGCTGGGTCCACTGATATTCCTTCTGCTGATACTATGAATCCCAGATATTCAATCTGACGCTTGAAGAATGCACATTTCTTCATTTTAGCATACAGCTTATGTGACCTCATTGTCTCAAGGACAATCCAAAGTTGAGGTTCATGATCTTCTTCCTGTTTAGAATAGACTAAGGTGTCATCGAAGAAGACAAGCACGAAATCATCAAGATATGGCCTAAAGATATCTTGCATTAACCTATTAAAGGTGGCAGGTGCATTCGTAAGCCCGAATGACATAACTAGGAACTCAAAGTGCCCATATCTTGTATTGAAGGCCGTCTTTGGGATATCTTATTCCTTGATACTTATTTGATAGTAACCTGACCTGAGATCAATCTTGGAGAAGATTTTTGCACCCTGAAGACGATCAAGAAGCTCATCTATTCTAGGAATAGGATACTTGTTCTTGACTGTTGATTGATTCAACCTCGATAATCAATACATAGTCGAAGTGTCCCATCTTTCTTTTTCTGGAATAGTACTGGAGCTCCCCACGGTGAATTGCTAGGCCGGATGTAGCCCTAATCTAGTAGTTGCTTGAGTTGTTCCTTCAGCTCAATTGCTTCTGGTATGGACATTCTATAAGGTCTCTTTGCAATTGGCGCAGCTCCTAGTACTAACCTAATTTCATGATCCACTTCTCTTTGAGGCGGAAGTTCAGTCAACTCTTCAGGAAATACGTCCGCGTATTCCTTTAGCCAAGAAGGTCCTTCATGAGACTCTTGCTTTTGATCTAATTTACTGAGTTTGATCAAGTAAACAGGTAATCCTTTTCTGACTCCTTTTATGATCTGAGATACTTTGGCCAATTGGATTCTTGGCACTCCTGCCTCACCTTGAGTTGTTACTAATTCCCTTTCAAAGTTTCGAAAGGAAACTTGACCCTTTCCATAGTGAATGTGGGCTTCGTTAGGCTTAAGCCAATCCATTCCGAGTAGACACTCATGGATACCTAAATTCATGACTTTGAATTTGACCGAAGTCTTCTTTCCTCCCAGAAAGAATTCCACCTTAGCAGTTTGCGTGGTACAAGTAATCTCACGACTATTTGCCAATTCCACAAGCAGGGTAGGTGCTTCTACTGTGGCTATTCCTAATCTTTTTGCACATGCTGGTGAGATAGGAATGTGTATTGCCACAATCAATCAAGGTTTTGAAACCTTTACCTTGATAGTTCGACGGTGTCTGAATCACCGAGAACTGGCAATTTAGCCCTTTCTTGTGTAAAGCGGCATGGACTGTCGCTCTTTCGAATTCTACTTCCATGGTCAGATCTTTTTCTTCTCCTTCTTCGCACATTTTCCTATTGGCAATGCAGGCGGTTCTTCCTCTTCCTTGGGTAGTGTCTCCTTGACCACGGCATGTTCCTTGGAAAGGCGCTTGGCGATGTCCTCCACCAAGCTTGGGACATTGCCTCTTGAAGTGACTGGGTTCGTTGCAGTGGAAACAACAAAGGTTTCGGCCATTACTTTGAGTAGGAACAAAGTTGTTGACGTTATTCGTCCTTGCTTTCTTTCTTTGTCCCTGATTATGACCTTGAACTCTCTTAATTTGAGGTCTGAATGCTCTTCTGTTCGGGTTATTGTAAGACCAAGCTTTGTTACCCCTTGTTCTAGACTGCACCTCCTGAATTATAGGCACCGCTCGAATGAGGGCATCCTAAAGATCTGATGGATGCATAGATTCGAGACGGGTATTTACTGGTGGATTTAAACCCACACAAAATTTGGACACCTGCTGTGTCATGTCCATTTGTGGTGCATACTTTAAAAGTGAGACGAATTTAGAGTAGTATGCGTCAAGAGTGAGTCCCAGCAGTTCTAGCTCGTAGAACTCATTCATCTTCTGAGTGCGATATGCACGTGGCAAGTATCTTCCCTGCACAGCTTTCTTTAGCTTCTCCCAGGTAACAGATCCTTCTGCGATCCCTTGATCCCTACACCATTGCTTCCACCAAAGTCTAGCTTCGCCGGTGAGCTTTAACTTGGCGAGCATAGCCTGATTGGCGGGTGCAGTACCGGCTGCTTTGAAGTAATCCTCCATGGATTCAATCCAAATTTCAGCATCAGCTTGGACAAATCTGCCTCTCTTGTCAAACTCGGGTGGCTTAATCTACTTGAGAAGGAACTTCTTCTCCTGGATTATAGCAGTACTTGATGTAGGAGGTGAATTAGGAACCTGTACCTGGGGTTGTGCCTGGATAAAGGTTTCTTAACGTTATTATACGATAATCGTTATTGATTTATATTATATCTTTAATTCAGCTATCTCGTAAACAATGTAGCTACTTAACTTTTTATCAACTCTTATGCACAACCAGACATTGATAAAAAGAAGTCTTTATTTGTATTTATATGGGTATAGCCCTTTTGAATACAACGTTTCATGCGATGATAAGCCAACTGCTACATTTAGTTGGGGGAGAACAATGTTGTATTGCATTTATCTACGGGAACTGTGTAATAGTAAGGTTTTGGGTCATGGATCTTCAGGAATCGATAAGTCATTGGAAGTTCAGGATATCCTTTCCGTTGGAATCCATACTTCTCATGGCGGCCCAACACTTTAATCCTGTCGGTGGGGATTACACCGGTTAGTTCCTCATATACATATGAGTTCATCTCAACCCTCCGACCCCGAATATGTAAAGTTGAATTTACGTGAGCTTCCACAAAAACGAACAGCTTCACGACTTTCAGGTCTTCCAACCACTTGATTCTCTTTAGGTTGGTCTCTAGATAAGCAAACCAGTGGGCGGCTATATAGTAGATTCCTGAAGCACCCGTCCACCTTCGTTCCATGTACAAAGTGATGGATTATAGATCTGCTCCAGGATGTTCATCATCCCAATCCTTTGTCTATAAAGCGGAGAATGCATCGCAGTCATAAACATGACTCGAAATACCAAAAACTTGTTCCACGCTTTGTAATTCTGCAAGACAGCATTGAAGGTAAGGAAATGTTTGGACAACAACATTTGCTTTACTTCATCTTATTATAATTTCATAAAACAATTCCGTTGTTGGTCGGCTCTGATACCAATTGTAACGTGTCCACTAGAATCATCCAGGACACGTCTTAGCAGTCCATCGGAAAGGATGCCTAGAAAGCTTCGCCCGGCACTCCCATGGAGTGTTACGGGATTTGAGATCTAGGGCTTTCCGCGTCTACCACGTAGCAGAAGTATTCTAGCCGTTCCCACTTAGGATCGACTTGAACTAGGGTTTTCCTGATTGGTCATTTCCTAACAGCAACTAGCGTCGGATCCAAGCGAACTACTTTACGCAAAAACGTCAGGTCCGAAGCGGATTCACACTGCACTTGGTTCAAGGAGAATGGGAAACGAGAGGAATGCAAAGCTTAACCTCTCTGCCATAAGGTATAGTCCCATTCTGTTCCCCTAAAACAACGTAAATCAGGTTAAGACATAACTCTAGGTCAACGCTTTTGTTGTTCGTGTCCTTTGATGATCATCCCGCTGTTCTTCGTGATTTGAGAAAAGTTCCCGGCCAACCGGGACCACCCAACCGTAGGACGGACCCATGGCCCATCCTCCTCACTTTCCTCAAGTTGTTTTAGTTATGTAATTATCTAACACATTAGTTAGACATGTAACAACCAGCTTCTTTAATTAACCCGTTAAGCACTGGTTCCTTCACGTAATCTTATCACTTGACATAGAAAAACAATATCAGACAAGTTCTTTATTAATAGGTCATCATATTTAACTTTGAAATACAAGAGTTCTACCCGTAGGCTTATCCACAATCCGGTCGAAGGCTATCCAGCAATCCACAGGGATCACTATTCCAAGTTTCCGCCCGAAAACTAGTATGTGGGCCTCGAGATCCAATCCCGAGTCACGTTAGCCTCTTGTGTAGGACCCAGAAGGCGATGGATTTACGGCCAGAGCCCCCCTGGCACCCAAGTGTCCTCCTGCTCCAAGTAGCGCTCAACGGAGAGACAACCCCCTTGGTTAGGGTCAGCCAGGCAATGGAGGGTAACTGAACTGCCTCTCCCTTCAGGCCTTCAACCTGAAGTATATATATTCATGTATTTCGTAACTCATTGGTCAAACAAGTCAAACAGTGCTCTAAAATCTCTACAAGCACAAACAATTCCATTGATCGTTTTTATTGTTGGCAAACTGCTAAGGAATGATTCCTTCCTTTCGAATGCATCGAGCACTCGATTCGGGGTGTCTTGCAACTTGGCAAGATTCCATATATTCTGGGTTAGGGTGTACCATATTAACCCAACTTGGTCAAACCTTAAAGTTCATTGGATACTTCAGTTTCTGGTTTTTAATCTCCAATTAATCTTCCTTACTTAGAAGGATATCAAAGTATACATCCTCTTCTCAAGGCAAGGGATATAAAATCCATCATGTAGTTGAAGATTCAGGCCAATATTAGTCTTTGAAGTGACAAGAATGGAGTGGAGGTTCAAATAAGGAGCTTCAGCCCACTAAATTGCAGGTTTCGGAAGCCAATAGCAGCCCACATTCCATTCAAAATACAACCAAGAAGGCACTCCTATTGGCTCTCTTGATTGGATAGATTATTCATAGCATGCAAATGGAAACAGAAGACAAGACTCACCTCTTCCCCTTCCAAGAATGATTTGCAATCTCCAAGAATGGGCTACTGCCCTTAATATATGGTTTTCCCCTATTTTTAATGGCCACATGATGCTTCATTTATAGCCAATGCATGGGCACAAGACACACTTACTTGCCAAGTGGTGGAGAGTGCTCATTGTCTTCCTCTTCCTTTGTGGTTTGCATGCCTTCTTCTCCTTTGTGTGGTATGCATGAGTTTCCTTCTCCTTTATCCAAGATGTGCCCTACTCTAGCCTATGAAAACCCATAAAATGCGGTGGAAGAAGTGGAGAGTTCATGGATTTCAAATAGATCACAACCAGGTCACGTAAGCAAAGGCTATGGTAAACACATTGTCCTACACTTAGCCAACTTAGACAACTTTATCTTCTTTGTGACTTTTCTTGTCAATACACTTGTAACTTTTGAATATCATAAGTACACAACCACATCATATGCTCTAGGAAAATATAACCCAAGGGAACTTACCAAGTCATCTACTCATCACCATCCTTCTCATGTTTTATGTTCCATGACTTGAAGAACTTGTATCAACTTCATGTAAGCAATGCAAGGAAAGATAAGAGTAAGTAACAAAAAACAAATCATCTTGTCAAGGATCCATGATGATTAAATTGTGTTTTAAGGCAAAGAGCTCCATCTTTATTACACCATGTCGCATGCTGGTGGACTTAGGTGTTTAAGATTTATTGAACTAGGGAAGTCTTCATGTAGCATGTCTAGGATACAAGTGACTAAGTGATACATGTACAGGATAAAGGCTTTTTTTAAAACCATGGGTGAGGAATCCCATGACATTCACCCCCTCCTAACCTACACATCCTCGGGCATGTGCCACTTCATTAATTTGCAGCTTTAGGAGATTCTTCTTCTGTCATGTCTTCATCTTCATCTTCTAAGTCTTTTTCTTCTTCCATGTCTTCAAGTCCATGACCTGCTTCTGAACGCTTCTGCAAATTCATCCATTATCGAGCCTGATCCAACATTCCTTATGGTGACCTTATTAATTGGTTGTAAATCCTGTATAAACCTCAAAGAACCGTTCTTCTTTGGAACAATGAACCACCTATTTGAATATGGAGCTAAAAAGGGCTCCAAAATCCACATCCTGATCTTCTCATTCAAAAGCTCCAACAACTTAGGAAAATATGCCCGAGGTATTGGAATAGGATTTAAATTCCATGGCACATGAGATACTATAAAGATCACCATAGGTGCAACTATGGTCAGAGATCAACACATCCAATTTCATCTGGTTGAAATGCAAAGGCTTTCCCATGCCTTGCCAACATCTACAAGAAACAACCTCTTTCTATAGGCAAAAGAAAGCTTGTATCACCAATTTTCAGCTTTTGTAAAATTTCAGCTGTAAACTTATGTCCTACTCCATGTGGATCCCATAAACTAGGCTGCTGAATCACTTTTTCAGCCAACCCATCACTTTCAAGTGGTAAAGGAAAAGCCACAAGCTTAACCATATTTGCAACAGTTTTATACTTTGTATTCACCCTTGCTTCAACCCTGTTTTGGCTACTATAGAGGAGCTGCCTAGTGGTAGTGGAGTTAGCCTCATTGAGGTTGTATAGGTTAATGGCCCTGTAGCTTCTAATATGCTAGCCATTACGAGAGGTCAAAAGGGTAGAGAAGGCGACAAAGATAATGTAAAACATGTTGATGGAAACCTTAAGCAAGACAACAAAGGGACGCAAGCCCTTAGCTCCGACATGGAAGGGGGACCTTTAAAACCCATAGAAAGTAAAGACGATGCCAAGAAGGATAAATAATTACCAAGAAGGAAGGCAAAAGCTAAGAAGGAAGCACCAAAACCAGTTCAATGACCAAAAGAGAGAATGGTCTGGTGAGAAAAAAGAGCCCTAACAAATTATTACGAATTCGATTTGGCAAGCTCTCTTTGTGAAGTTAAACCAAACATGAATCTCTTACAGCTAATTAAGCTGTCTCCAAGAGTGCACACGGAATTTAAAAAGATTATGCATATTGGGTATATCAAGGAACCTTTGGGTACATCGTGAGTAGGAGATGATTGGTGGGAGCATGCTAAAAAACATTGCCCAAGGGTTACAGCCTACATTGATAAAATACTAGTGGATCATGCTATCGTAGATACAAGATCATCTATTAACATCATAAGTTGAGAATTGATGGAGAGGCTGGGTCTAGCAATTCAAAAAGAGGTCTCCACAATTTTTCGAGTGGCTGATGATAGTTTAAGGCAACCTGAAGGTTGTATTACCAAAGTCCTTGTGACCTTTGCTAGTGTGGAATGCATTGTGGACTTTAGGGTTATTAGGTTCGCAGGATGGCCAAGCTAACAAGTATTATTAGGAAGGCCATGGATCTTGCGATCTGACTGTCAAGTCGATATACCTGCTAGTCATTTGATTTTTGGTAGAGGTGCCAATCATCTGGTAGTAGATGCATACCCAGAGTCTTCTCAAAGTGAGACAGCTCCTCTATCCTCTATAGAAATAGAGACATTAGAAGATGTATCTATCAGTGAGACTTTGTCAAGTGATGAATCCAAAGAAGGGTCCACTACATAGGACATCTATCAAATAACTCTGAATGAGCCAATAGAGCCTCAAGTTTGAATAAGAGACGCGGATGTCATTGAGCTAGATCTTGGTACGCCAAATGATTCGCGACCAATAAAATTAGGGTCCATGCTGAGTGTGGAAGAAAGGGAGGACTATGTGTCCCTTATCCAAGAGTTCCACGATATCTTTGCCTAGAGTTATGATGAGCTGAGAGGTATTCCTCCTAGCTTGGCTATTCATACCATTCCTCTAAAGGAAGGTAGTTGTTGTGTGCATCAGAAAGTAAGGTGTATGCCTTTCGAAGTGAGAGACAGGTTGTTCAAGGAATTATAGAAATTGCAACAAGTTGGTTTGATCTTCCCTCTTCAGCACACTGAATGGTGTTCACTTGTTGTTATCAAGAAGAAGAAAAATAATCAAATCCGGCTTTATGTAGACTTTAGAGAGATAAATAAACAGAAAGTTAAGGACTACTACCCGTTGCCCTTTATTGACCAGATTTTGGATCAGTTAGTGGGTAGGCAAATATATTCGTTTATGGATTGCTTTGTGAGATACAACCAGATGGCAATTACAGAAGGAGATAAGATGAAAAAAACTTTCATTACTATCTTTGGTACCATGCATAGTATCAGTAGAGCCACCATGCATAGTATTTTACATATTTTTAATAGCCACCATGCATAGTGTTAGTTGTTGTTTATCCCAAATCTGGGAGAACAAATGGAATCTGGGAGGACAAATGGAATCTAGGAGAACAAATGGTAACACTCGATCACTTTTGATAGTTGAAAGTTAGGCATATTAGAAATCAATTGCACCTACATGGAGAAGTTGTGCCTTGCAATGTTATTTGCGACTAAAACATTTGGGCACTACATTCTCTATGAGAAGGTAGTTTTCTATACGAATGCGAAGGGGCTTAGATTGCTAATGAACAAGCTGCAATTGCCTGAGCATTTAGCAAAGTGGTTAATCACATTGCATGAATTTGATTATGAGATTAGAAGTAAGCCATCGAAGCTGTAGGGTATTGTGGAATGCCTTGTGGATTTTAGGGAGTTGAAAGAGACTTTAGTTGAAGGAAGTGATATTGAGAAAATGTTTAAAATTGATACGGCTTCGACCCCATCTTGGTATTCTACTATCACCTGTTACCTATCAATAGGAGAGGCTTGAGCTGGTTTATCCAAGTCAGAAAAGAGAAAAATTAGACAACAAGCTTTGAAAATCTCCTTGATCACAGGGACACTATATCGGCATAGGGTTGATGATATCTATCATCAATGTGTGATGTTTGACAAGGTTCCATTCATTTTGGAAGAGTGCCATGACTCGGCTTATGGAGGGCATCGTCCATTTTCCAAGATGCATTTCAGTATGTTAGGAGATGTGATACTTGTCAACGACATGATAATAGGGAGAATAGGAAGTGGCCACTTACTTCGATTATGGCTATACTTCCATTTGAGAAGTGGGGCATTGACTTTATGGATCCTATTACCCCATCGTCTTCTACACAGAAGAGATATATCATAGTGGCGACTTACTATTTTACAAAGTGGTCAGAAGCACGAGCGATGAGGAAGGATGATGCAAAAGTGACTCCTAGCTTCCTACTAGAGCAAATTATATGCTGATTTGGTTTGCCAAAAGAATTAGTATCAGACTATGGAACCCATTTCCTAAATAAGGTGATTAAAATCATGACTGAAGCGTGGAAAATTAAGCACAATAAGATGACTCTTTATAACCCAGAGGGGCAAATGGGCAAGTTGAAAGTTCTAACAAGCAGCTTGTGGAAATTCTATCAAAAATAGTGTCAAAAAAGAAGCAAGACTAGGATACAAAATTATATGTGGTAGTGTGTGGCATATAACATGATGCTTAAATGATCCACTGGCCACACCCCGTTCAAGCTAGTCTATGGGGAGGAGTGTGCTTTGCCCTTAGAGATTGAGTTGCCAACCATAAGATTCGCAATCAATCATTCTTTGGGTGACGAGGATTCCCTCTTCGAGCACTTTATGACTCTAGCCCACTTGGATGAGCTCGAATTGCAAAGTCTGTTGCACCAAGAAGTAGCTAAGCATTAGATGAAGCAGCTACATGATTTAAAAGTGAATAAATATACCTTTAAGAAGGAAAAGTTAGTTCTATATTATGATGCATGTAGAGAACTGTTTCCAGGAAAACTTGAGCCCAAATGGGACGGTCCCTACAAGATCGTAAGAATAGGAAAAAATAAGTCCACGATATTACTAGTAGATCTTAAGGGAGTGGAATTTAAAAATAAGGTTAATCTTAATAAGATTAAACCTTATTATATCTAAATGTACTAATGAAATAAATCCCTTGCAGATCAATGTGGGGTTGATCAGAAACATGCAAGAGAAAAAATTGGTTGACGGGGCGGCTTATTCCTTACTTGGAATACCCATACTTAGAGCAACGATATCATTAGGGAAAGCTTATCCAGTGGAGTAAAGGATATAAAGTGATTGAGCAAGAGGACATATCATTTGTTTGGGAAATGAAAGTCTTCTGTCATCACTGCTTACGGATTCTAACAAGCATCGCTGTTATATTCAATGAAGAAGGTGGGATGGAGCCTTTAGTACATCCTCTCAATATGCTCAATTTTGATTATCATAATTACGAGTAGAGGTGATGATGGCTGGCTATATGAACCCATTGTGGATGTACACATTGTACTTTGATCGAGCATCCAGGGGTCCCAACAAGAAAGGGAGTATAGGGGTAGTTATTAGAGATTCCCAATGTAGAGTCATGATGAAATTAGCTATTTATCTCGGGGTTGGATCTACAAAATAAAAAAATGGAAAACAAAGCTTTAATCATGGGCCTAAATATTGCTAAGAAGGGTAGTATCTGTCAATTGTTAGTAAAGGGGGATTCCCAATTGGTATTGAACCAATTAAATGGGACTTACATAGTACGAGATCCCATTCTTTCTATTTATTATTGCACTGCAATGACCATGCTCGACGGATTTGAGAGAGTGTTTTTTCAGCTGGTTCCACGATATTGAAATTAGTTTGCAGACTCGTTAGCAAACTTTGCTTATGAAGAAGACATTTTCTTCAATTGTGGTCCTAGGTTGGATATCTCTATTAATGAAGAGATAGGACCCGGTCGATTATGGGGCCTTTTGTCAGAACATGCCCTCTATGGCAAGCGATGGTTAGTATGGGTGATGTAAAGAGTGGCCGAGACCCATTTGGATTTGTTACCTTGGACCCATAGGTTAGTTAGATGACATGTTCTGCGTACACCTCTTACTATTTATGTAGGAGGTATGAGTCACAATGTGATGCATTTAGTTTAGGGCACGAGCCCTATTTCCTCATTGGGATGGAGCATCTAGTTGTATATTAGCAAGACTTTACAAGGGGGGATATATACGAGCTATTTTGTTTGATTCCATCGGGCCAAGTGGATTGGTTCTTTTTAGGATTAATATTTAATTTCCTTAGGCCAAGAGGGCCATATGTCTATTTGGTGCAGGTATGTTTAATGGTTTTCTATTTTAGTGAATGCATCACATATGTTGACAAAGTCACTGGAGGGAGCCTTTACTGCGGAGGAACTTCTTGTGGCCATTTCAGGTGGTATCGTCTCCTTTTTGAGTTTCCCCTTTAGCAACTAATGTTCTATGTGTATGTAGGGGTTACTTTCTTTTTGTTTGTTGGGGACCCGTCAATCAAGGCATGAAGTCCTAGGGTTTGGTTAGGTGTATCTAGGGGAGACTTAAATAGTTGTCTACCTCTAGTTAGGACATTGTTAGGCAATAAAGACCTGTGATAGAGGGTAGTCCTTGTGACCCTATCCTTCATGCTTGCTAGGCAGCTATCTTAGGAGTCCCTCCTAGTGTGAGGCGGTTAGAGAAGCCTGCCTAACGATAAAGAGAAGAGCAACTTCTGAATCTCGCTTAAGATAAAAATTACAGAGGTGTGTAAAAAGGGGTTCTACCCCCTTAATAAGAAAAGAAAAAGCACAAATAATAAAGCTGCTAAATATCGCCTTGCAGAGGCTTGGTAGGTTTCTAGGGCTGAGTCACAGACCTGAGGCCAATGCCTTGTTTTCCTAGGGGTAGCAACTAGCTAAAAAAGAAAAGAAAGAAAGGTTGGAGCGAAAATAAAAGTGAGCATTCGAAAAAGATAAAGTATTGCCTCTCGAGGGCTTGGTAGGTGCTTGGGTACTGAGTTAGGACCTGAGGCCGATGCCCTGTTCTCCTTGGGTCCATGCTCAGCTCCCTCCATTTTACACACTCGCATATGAAACCTTGACTAGAAAATGTGTTATAACAAGAAAAATATGATGACCAGGTTATAGGATTCCTTGCCTAGTAGGAGGTCTTGGTCTTGTTGTCCTTAGTTAGGTAGGTAGTTTAGACCACCACTAGGATGACCTCTTTGGTAGGTTTTTTAGCCAGTTCGTGTTGGAGCAGTCGGTTAGAGACTTACTTTGATTTTTTGTCAGATTATGCTGGGCCTCTCCCTTGTGGATTTTCATGGCTTGGTTCTATCGTCAAGGGGTAGGGTGAGAGTTGTTCTTGTACTTTGTTGATCATATGTTTTGTATTAGCTTGATGCTCTTTATGATTATGCATGTGTAGATCTATTCGTGGGATTCGATGGGTTGAGTCACCCTATCCTATATTCATCAATGAGAGATGGATTTTAGGAGCTAATTGTGAGCCGTGCTTGAAGCATTTGAGGCCCTTTTCGGAGCAAGAAGTGCCCGAGAAGTGCTAAAGACCAAATTTTCATGGAAATCAAACGGTGGAAGATGGCCGAGCTACAATTTTCCTAGATGCATATCGACATCAGGAATCCAGTGCAAGTCTCGGTTTGTCGATCCGAGATCGTTTTGACCCCCCATTTAATCCCCACAAGGTTTGGCATTATAAAGCAACTACTTGATCCAAGAGCCAGAAAGTGCACGACAAAGGCAAAGTTTATAGATTTTGATGCTCCGAAGGCGTTTGTCTAGATGGATCTCGAACCTGAGTTCGTTTGCCTATCCAAAATTAAAATATCCACTTGTGGGACAGTGTGAACACAAAAGCTTGAACCGATTATTTTAATGTTTTAAACCTTAGGCTTAATAAAAGCCTGGATCTTAATGAAAAATCTGTCGAACAGGAGGGAAGGGGCAAATTTTCTTGCGCCCCTTCCAAATCACCCGATGATGCTCCAATCTTGATTCATTTGGAGAGAGAGAGAAAGATTCTCGATCAGGGCAGAGAGAGGAAGGAGATGACTGTGAGTTTGCTGATTTCAATGGAGGATTTCAAAATCTGATTTTTTAATCATTCTCTCTTCTCTCTCCTGTCTCCTTTTAGCGGTTGTTCATACATATCAATTCAAGAGAGAAGGGGGAGGGTTGTGATGAGAAATCCAGACCAAATGATGATGCTAGAGCGATGGAGGACGTAGATCGGATTGACAGAGTGTGTTAACAGCAAAGAAGAAGCATCAACGGCCTCTCGTCTACGAGATATGAGCCTTGGAATCATGGTTTCTATGCATAAGTGAGCGATTCTTGTGTTTTATGGAAAATGATTGAAGAAAGTGCTTGATTTTGATTGCTCTTGATTTTTCATGTTGCGTTCTCTTTGACATATGAAAGAAAACCAAAAAATATGATGATATAGTAATTTTTTACAAAACATGCAATACCCGTAAGTTGCGATTTTGATAAAAATAATGGAATTTGGGGTTTTTGTTGAGTGTTTTAGGGCCATATAGGATAAAAATCAATATGAAAATAGTATTGAGTGTCCTTGATCAGTGAAAACTCATAATTTTGAAATATCACACTTTTAATGAGGTAATAAATAAAGATAAATAGTGAAAAAATGGAAAATTTAGTTTTTAATGCTAGAAAGTTAGGAAAAAATAAGGTTTATGTTTATGAATGTATGGCATGGCTGTCGCATGAGGGATAAGCCTCAGTTCATCTATGTCTTCATGTTAAAGTCCATTTTTATTGCTTCTAATTAGAAAAACACACAAAAAACCTCTCTTTATACCTATCAACGATGCAAAACCTAAACAGTAGGGGGAAGAGGGATTTTGATGTTGATTAGTTGCTGAAAATATATGAAATCTTGGTCTATTTGTTTGCGCATTCCATGTAGGACGTTTATAAATTAAGTTAAAAGTGGGTTACGAGAAGGCTCGAGGCTGACCCTTAGCAATGAAGCATGATGTGTAGACTGAAATCATGGAAAGACATGTTTGTTACACTACACAATGTTGATTGATAAAATGTTAGAGCACTATGGCATTCATAGTTGCATTGCCCATATCACATGGTAACTCCTGGATGCATTGCAATTGGTTTCTGATATACATGAACTGCGCTGAGTTATGAGGGCGTTTGGGTTCCTTGGGAGATTGTAAGGTGAGGAAATTTCTATCTCTTGGATCATTTAAAATAAGAGTGAGCTTGTTACGTCTGTGTTATTTGTGTTAGCAGTGCATCGGAGAGCCAATCCTCTCGGCGTAGGAGAGCTGCAGTGGGGCCATGGCATTTAGCTGAGAAGTTACCTCCTCTATGTTTGTTTTATGTGGTATATTATACCAAGATGTATGGGATCTCCCTCTAAGGAGTAAGGAAGGGCAATTGTTGGACTACATTCCATTACAAACACAATATCTCTAGAATCGATTAGGGTAGTGTACCCTCGAACATTCTTGGTTGCAAGGCTGTGTGGGGTTGACTTGAGAGTGTTAGAGGCCTGGTTGGTGCGTATAGCCAGTGCCGGTCCCGTTTTAAATCTCGACAAGAGATCTGATCTTAATGTTCTCTCTCCTCTCTCCTCTCTCATCTCTCCTCTCTCCTCTTGTTGTTTGTTCTCATGGATTAATGTGTACGAGAGAAGGGGGTGGGTTGAGATGAATGATTTTGATCATGTAGTGATGTGGGAGTGAAAAGGGACATAAATTGAGGTTGGATGGATCATCAGCACCCGTTGACGAGTGTCGACGGTGTCGCACGGGATTCGTGTGGGGTTTCATGAAAGTCACTCGCCGCAGGGACGCTTTGAGATGGGAGAATTCAATGAATTAAATCGTAAGAATTTTGATTGAGAAAACAAATTCTTGATTGAAAAAATATAGGCAAGATGATATAGGTTCAAAAGACTTTCGGATTTGATCTCAAGAGTTTTGGGAAAGACAAGGATGAATTCTCAATCTAGGAGAGAAGAGAAGAAGGTGGGAAGTCAGATTCTATGGGAAAAATTTCCAGACATGTGAGGAGCATGAAGCTCGAACTCAAGCCACTCTTCATGAACGACTCAAGGACGAAAACTTCAATGCAGGCGAGGGGCTTAAAGCTCAACTTCAAGCCTTCACTCCTAAATTTGATGGCAAACTTTGAAGAAAGCGAGAAGCTTAAAGCTCCAACTCAAGAACCTCACATGCGCGGTCTTGATAGAGAGATCAAGGAGAGTATCTAAAACCTTGCATACTCCTCTTATATAAATTTTTCTTCCCCACGTTGAGAGACTTTTTATCCTTGTTTGTTTTAAAGCTAGCTTTTAAAGCTTTAAACGTGTAAGAAAAACACAAACGATAGGCTTAAAGCTTTTAAGCTTTAAATGAATAAAGCTTCTTAAAGCTTTAATAATATTGCTTTTTGCCACCTTCACGCGTCTGCTGTAAGCCTGGAAGCCTGGCAGACTCCCTCCTCTCTCTATCTCGTCCTTTCCCAGAATGTACATATCTCTAGCTTTGTCATGTCTTCTGCTCGAATGTCTCTCCTCATCCTTCGCTTTTTTGGCTTCGATCTCTTCTATGGTGTATAGAATCATCATCTTCCATTTTACTCCTTTCCTGAAGATGATCATCTCGATTTTTCTGTTGCTGAGCTTCCGATCGGTCGCCATGTTTCACACCACTTGAAATTTGTTTCCTGATACTTTTTGTCTTCTTTTTTTTCCCCTAGATTCTTGTACATAAGCTTTCATGTCATTGGCATATTCTGTCTGTCTCTGCTGCCTGTCATAATCAGCCCTTTCCAGAGTTAATTCCTTAAGTTTCTGCAGAGCTTTCTCCTCATCTGAAGACCATAACTCTACTAATTCTTCTTGTTTTACAGAAACTCTCTTCCCTCCCTACAGAAGTGTCAACCGCCTTGAGCTTTAACTATCTGCCCTCTCAGTCCTGTATGTGCCCCAGCAACGATACACATAACCTTGCCCATACTAGGCCCTTTGTCTCTGGTATTCCCAGGCTTGATATACTTTTTCTCTTTCTCAGCCTTGGAAGCAGGAATTACAGCACCAAGGCCTTCACGCCCTTGTCTTGCCATTATCATTCCTTTCCAAATCGAATTCTAGGTTGTAAGAGTTTTTATCAGCAAGCTGCAGAGCTGACACTTAATCAGTGAGCACTCTGAGGGCACTGTCAGCAGACCTTACTGCATCCTCTAGTGTTATAAGACCAGCCAAGAATGCTACTAATGCCATAACCGGATTGCCAGATTCACTGATTCCAATAGTCTTTTCTAAGCTATGAAGACCTACCAATTGAGATGATGCAATAAGGGCACTTCTTGCAGTAGAGTTTTGATCTTGTAGGTCATCATCACATATGACATATTCATGTTTAGTGTTTTCAGAAGTCAAAGTCTAATCTTTGGGAAACTTTTGATGTACTACCTCAATTTATTGAACCTTTGAAGTTCCATCTTGATCATCACTTTGAGTAACAATGTTTGCAGTCGAATCAGTTACCTGTAGTATACCTGAGAGATTTGCAAATGTTTCCAGGCCATCAAGAAAAGGATCCTCAATAGGCAGCCTGAAAAAAATGAAGTATGCATTGAGCTACCACATGGACATCCAGTTTTACTTTCTCTTGGAGTTGATTCTATTTCAGCTATTGGGCTTACAGTAAAACCATTTTTCTCTAGCCGTTCTTTCCAAGTTCTGGAGTAGACATGTTCTCGCTTATTTGAGGCATGCTCCATGAGTTTGCTTGGTTACTTTAGCACTGCTTTCTATTGTGTCCAGTCTTTGTGTAGTTCATGGGCTTGTCTTTATGATAGCAAGCAACAACCTCATGTCATGTTCTCAATGGGTAGAAGTGGCTTTGTTACTATTTTCCTTGGATGGTGGTTTCCTAGAGTAGAGAATCACTTTTAGTGTAGTCTTTTTAGCAGGCATAATCCATGTTTTTCAATGTCTTTGAGCCTTAAAAAATAGATACCTTCTTATGAAGCTGTTTTTCCATGCATTGTGCCCTAACAAAAAATATGATTTGGAAGAGAATTTTATGCCCAATCATTCATGTGGTTTGCAAATTAAAACCATGTAATGCAATCATTCAAACGATGCTTCCACACAAAAATTTATGAATGCACTCAAAAAAATTATGACTAGCCTAACTACTTGTGCTCGTGCATCATGCAAACAAAAAGACACACACATCAAAAAATAAATTCCTAATGATGCAGACTAACGTGTCTAAATTCTTGGTGAAAAACTTCACCCTCAAGTTCACAGTGGTGGACGTGCAGCGTCACGACATCTGCACCCTCCAAACCCGCACATCCTCTGGAAGGGCCATAGCTATGCATCCTCATCACTGCCAAGCTCGATGGTGAATGCAATCTTCTCATCTTCTACAAAATCACTTGCAATTTCTACATCTTCATCAACATCATCTCCTGGTTCAGGTCCATCATAAATCTCATCATTTAACTCCTCAACTGTATAGGCTGCATCATTTCTTCTCTTGAATAATTTGTCATGCAATCGGAATCCGTAAGGCCATATCATCAAGCTCTGCTAAGGAATATGTAGCATTTTCATGGGCATGCTGCACCAAATAAGGCCCAAACCATCGTCTCAAAACCTTGCAGATAGCACTATATTGGTTGTCTAGACTGCTGTCATAGACCAACACCCAATCTCCCTCCTCAATCTCTCTAGGTCTCAATCTATGTCTGCAATCAAATTGGTCTTTGATGCTAGTTCTGGCCTCTTTGAGCTTTTGAATGGCTCTCTTAATATCTTTTGATCTCCTCTCCAAATAATGAACATGAAGAGCCAAAAGATCCTATCTAGTTATCTCTTCTTGCTGCCATGGTAAAGCACTCCAAGTAATCGTGCAAGTCTCTGTAGGCATTACTCGTTTCTGCCCATACATCAACTTAGCTATTATATATCCTGTAGTCACAACACTGTGAGTAGTGCGATCAGCCCATAAGGCATAAGGAAACAACCTAGGACACTCTCTGACCCATCCACCACATGCTTTAGCCAAGGCTTTGACAATCAGTGGATGGTCTCTTTCGCTCTTTTCGTTGCCTTCTGGGATATATGTTGAAGTTAAAGCAAGTTTAATGCCAAGGTGATAGAAAAACTCCCTAGCCTCATCACCATCAAACTCACCTCTATCTGTAGTAATTTTTCCAATGCATCCATATCTGCAAATAACATCCTCCAATAGAAACCTACAAACCACTGAAGTAGACTTTGTTCTCAATGCTCTTTCTTCCACTTGATTTGTGAGATATGCTCGTGCCAAAACAATGTAACACATATGTCATAATCCAACAGGCATAGTAATCAAATCAAGAACCCACTTGTAGTGATTACATAGAGAGTAGGTAGGATGAAGCTCATCTCTATGTCTCACTGAAGAAAACAACTAACAATCAGTGCATGTCTCAACAAACTGTGAGATATCTCTGTACATGCCTCTCCACCAATAGCACTCTTTAATCTTCTCATAGGTTGCCCAAACAGCTCGATGTCTAGCCCAAAGACTTTCGTGAAATTCTTTCATGATTCGCACCTGTGAAGCTCTATCACATACAACTCTCAATGGCTGTCCTCCTCGCTTTTGTGGATGCTTCCAAAGTAGTTCACTTTTGCAAGAAAAAACCATAATCTTTTCTCTTGATCTTCTTGAAGTCTATATCAATCCATCCATCCTATCTAGACATGGTACTCAAATAATGACCAATTTGTAAATACTCTCATGTATACAAAGACTCATCAAAGCTTTCCAAAGTAGATACATGACAAATATGATAAGCATGGATGGTTGAAAGATGAGCCCATCATCAACATCATCAATATAGGAAAAAACCATATCATCATACCTCACTGGTGAAAGCATATCGGCTACTAGGTTGTCTTTACCTACTATGTGCCTGATAGCCTCCAATTTTGTCATAAAAAAGGCTAAAAGATTTGGGATCTACATCGACAAATTATTCACTTTATCAAAAATGTTTGTGATATTGTATCTAAGTTGTACTTCATTGATATATATATATTTTTACCATTGTAAATGCTTGGCTTGGAGCTATAAAAGCCATTGCATATGTTCCTTGATTTTAAAAACCTTAGGAATATTGCCTAGAATACATGCAACACATAAGGGCTTCAACCTTTGCTTTTGTATGGTCAAAATATTTGATTTAATAAAGGTTCAAAAGGGTGCAATTGGGGTTCTTGGGAAAAAGTGGTTGAGGAGGTTGGAGCACGGCAGATTGTGGTGCCTCTTTAACTTCTCTCTTCCCTCTTTTCCAAACTCTCTTTGTCCATCCTTCTTCTTGCTCTTCCTTTGTGCAGAAAACTATGGATCTTGAGTGTGTAGAGGAAGAGGAGGAGCCTCCTGATCTTGTTTCTTGATTGGTGAGGGTGTGTCTTGAGTCTTTTGTGTGTGTGTATTCATGGCAAGAGAGGCTTGTTTGCAGGTTTCATGGTGAGGAGCAAAGCTCCAAGCATATACTTTGCTGCTCAGTACCCTGGTTTTATGCTTTCTTGAGTGCTGGGTGAGAGCCAGTCATTTTTGGTTCCATTGCCGGGATTGGGCTAGCCATGGATTCTGCAAAGTGAAGAGTAGGTGTTGAAGATCTTTGAAGCAGCAGGAAGCTACACGCAGATTTGTTTCTCACAAGCTCTATTTTGCTGGCAAATTTGCAAATTGAGAATCAAGCTTCTTGTGGATGAGGGGAGGAGAAAGAAAGAAGAGCCGTCTTGGAGCAGAGCCTAGCAGAGATGAATGTCGAGAAGGTGATCAGAAGTCTTGGGCAATGCCCATTTTATGGCCTCATCAACTGCAACAACAATCCATGGGTGGTGCAAGATCTCGGGTCTGTGGATCTCATGTGATCTATGTGGCTGTCACTGCCGTGGACGAATCTCATGGACTGTGGAGTTGCACGCTTGGGGGCACACTGTCACCGACATTGAAGCCTCCCTCCAAAGAATTCCTGTGGAACCAGCCGTGAGGGCCACCATTCGAGCTGCACATTCTTGGGGCGTATAATCTTAGATCAAATAAGAGGAGAAGGAGTAAGTTACTGAAAGGGAGGTTAAGTTGCAGGAGGAGCTTGCTGCCCTTATCTCTATTAGCTTTGGACCAAGACCTTTATGGTGTCGGAAATTGATTTGAAAGGAAAATGTGACCCTCCCCCACTTACGGATCTGGCAACATGGACGTGGAGGTAGATATGCTGGTCATGTTACGGCATGGCCAAGGTAGGTGAGGGCGGGAAGCACGCATAGAAATGGAGGCGAGATAGGTGAAGCAGGCGAGCAAAGAAAGATCTATGATGGATTGTTCTTCCTTCTTGCGCCCTCATCCTCATCCTCATCCACAGGCGGCGTCTGCACGAGACGACAACCGAAAAGAAGATCAGATGGTTTTTTTTTTTTTTTTGCTTGCTTTTATCAAAACCTTAAAACCCTAAGGTTAACCACTCTATGGCAGGAGTTCATATGCAACACATTAAAGAAAATCAAGCATCCAATGTTCTATTTCTGTCTTTTCTTTGAATAAGCCAAGCATTGAATCAATCGGGTGGGAGTGCTTTAAAGATGAATCTTAAGAGTGGGAGTGCTACTTTGAAGATCTTTTGTGGGTTTTTTCACCTTTTTGGTGTCAAATTGGTGGATTTTCAATGTTTCTTCTTCATGGAGATAGTGTGTCTCCCAAAATCAAAGTGTTGTGGTATTCATCCTTATCAATGTATTAGTTAGTGATGGGTGTTTGGAATCAATACAAAATATTGATGTGAAGAGATAATGGTTGTTGAAGAAGTGGACAAATGATCCACGGAAGTGTGAAGAAATGAGAAGAAGGATATGATGTTTTTCTTGAAGCTTACAATGGAAGTTTACCATGGTTCTTTGGTTCGCGGGAGCTCACCAATTTAAGTGTGGGAGGAATGATAGCCTCCAATTTTGTCATCAAAAAGGCTAAAAGATTTGGGATCTACATCGACAAATTATTCACTTTATCAAAAATGTTTGTGATATTGTATCTAAGTTGTACTTCATTGATATATATATATTTTTACCATTGTAAATGCTTGGCTTGGAGCTATAAAAGCCATTGCATATGTTCCTTGATTTTAAAAACCTTAGGAATATTGCCTAGAATACATGCAACACATAAGGGCTTCAACCTTTGCTTTTGTATGGTCAAAATATTTGATTTAATAAAGGTTCAAAAGGGTGCAATTGGGGTTCTTGGGAAAAAGTGGTTGAGGAGGTTGGAGCACGGCAGATTGTGGTGCCTCTTTAACTTCTCTCTTCCCTCTTTTCCAAACTCTCTTTGTCCATCCTTCTTCTTGCTCTTCCTTTGTGCAGAAAACTATGGATCTTGAGTGTGTAGAGGAAGAGGAGGAGCCTCCTGATCTTGTTTCTTGATTGGTGAGGGTGTGTCTTGAGTCTTTTGTGTGTGTGTATTCATGGCAAGAGAGGCTTGTTTGTAGGTTTCATGGTGAGGAGCAAAGCTCCAAGCATATACTTTGCTGCTCAGTACCCTGGTTTTATGCTTTCTTGAGTGCTGGGTGAGAGCCAGTCAGTGCCTGAACTTAGGATTCATGGATTTTATGTACCTAATCCACCTAAGCATGAAAATATCTGGATTAGAACAACTCGTGATCATACTTAGAAGAGGCAAACAGTTAGTCTTGACCACCACAACAACACCAATGGAGTACTCTTTATCATTCTTAATAGCTTCCAAGAGTTGCCTCTTAATCTGTGTGTAAGGTGCTCGCCCCCATCGGCTGTCCAGGCATGCTTTTAGCAGTCTATCAAGAAACGAATGTAAGCGCTGCCCAGCACTCCCAGGGAATGTTCCGAGTTTTGTTGCCTAGGGTTTCCTGAATCCACCTCACAACGGAACGTTCATGGATGAACCCACTAGGATCGACTTGAAATTTGGGCTCCTAGTGGCCAAGGTCTCCTAACAGCATTTTAGCATCGGATCCTGACATCCTACTTTACGCAGAGATACCCAAGCCGATGCAAACCCATGCTGCACTTGGTTCAAAGAGAATGGGAAAGAGAGGGATGCGCCTCTCAACCTCTCTACCCATAGGGCATAGTCCCATTCTAGTCCCCTAAAACGAAATGAATCGGGTTCTAACCTAACAATACCTAAAGGTCAAATGATGATAAAATCTTGTGAGAAGCCTCCTAGTTCTCTGAGACCACCCTGTCGTAGGATGGACCCGTCGGGGTTCCGCCCACCCGCTTCCCTCAGTAGATTTAGTTTCCTAATAAAGTCCTACCACATTTATGTGTAACATTTAAAATCAGCTTCATTAATTAAGCCTTTTAGGGAATAGGGTTCGTTTGCATAACTTATATCACAGACACAAAAACAGAGCAAGTAATCTATTGACAAAAAAGTTCAAACAAGTTCCTTAACTTATCTTCAAGTTAA
This sequence comes from Lygodium microphyllum, assembly GCF_053477565.2. Taxonomy (NCBI): domain Eukaryota; kingdom Viridiplantae; phylum Streptophyta; class Polypodiopsida; order Schizaeales; family Lygodiaceae; genus Lygodium; species Lygodium microphyllum. The sequence continues at coordinate 49,453,867 of NC_141160.1, read as the reverse complement.
TCTTTGTCTCCCACCCATACAGGAGAAAATATGTATCCCTTCTGTCCAACAAAAGTATCCCTTTTTCCCTACAAAAGTAATTGGTCCAAATCACATGGCACCACAAATTCAATCCTTTAACTAGAATGAAAGTGAGAGAAGGATCGAAGCTTGGACTCGAGAGTTATGGCGAGAGAGAAAGAGTAAGAAAGAGAGAGACAAGAAATGGGAACTCCAAGAGTCACAATGTATGACTGGGCCTTCCTTTATTCAAATTGTCACTAAAGGAATAAGGAATAAAAATACGGTGACGGGCATCCACCACCTGCAGTGTGTAGTGGTGGCGGTGACTGTCAGTGTAGTAATACAAAGCGGCTAGGCGGAGGCACCGTTACCCCCAACAACCTCCCACTTAAAGGCGAATCTGCCCTAGTGAGGAGTGAAAAGAAAAAGAAAAAGACAGTACAACAGAATGAGGAAAGATGGCATCTCATCCCACGCCCATCAACCTCTTGAGGAAGGCAAAGTGCTCTGTAGAGAGGCTTTTCGTGAGCAGATCTACAGGATTTTGGTCAGTCAAGATCTTGACAAGATCAACATGCTTGTCCTCAACGACCCCATATATGAAGTGATACCTGATCTCAATGTGTTTCATCTTCGCATGGAAGACCGAATTCTTGGCTAACTGAATAGCACTCATAGAATTTGAATGCAGTGTAGGGATAGCATCAATACCAAGGTCAGCAACCAAACGACCCAACCAAATGGCCTCCTTGCAGGCCTCAATGGCTGCAACATACTCGGCCTCTGTAATAGAAAGGGCCGTGCATTTCTGCACCCTGGACATCCAAGAAACAACACCTCCAGCATAGGTGAATACATAGCCGGAAGTGGACTTCCTACTATCTGCATGTCCTGCATAATCAGAGTCAGTGTACTCCACGACTCCTGTATCATGGCTGCCATAGCATATGCACATATCTGCAGTGCCCTTCAGGTACCTCATGATACTCTTCACGGCATCCCAATGCTTCTTGCCAGGTGTAGCCATATAGCGTGCCACAATACCAATTGCAAAGGAAATATCTAGACGAGTGGCTATCATGGCATACATAAGAGTGCCCACTGCTAATGCATAGGGAATCTTGGCCATCTCGGTCCTCTGCTCATTTGTTTGTGGACAATAAGCCTCTGATACCTTCACATAAGAAGGCAATGGACAACCAATAGGCTTTATGTCCTGCATGTGGAAGCACTCAAGGACTTTATGAATGTACTCCCTCTGTGACAAGTAGAGGAGTCCCTGATGCTTGTCACGTCTAATGCGCATACCAAATATGTGAGCGGCCTATCCCAGATCTTTCATCTCAAAGCTCTTCTTGAGCTGAGCCTTAAGAGCATCTAGCTCATCATGAGCTTTCCCTGCTATCAGCATATCATCCACATAGAGTACCAAAATCAATAAAGAACCATCACGGGCTTTCTTCGTGTAAAGACACGGATCCATAGCACTCCTGTTGTAGCCCTGTGACTACATAAATGCATCAAACTTGTGATACCATTCCCTAGATGCCTGCTTCAAGCCATAAAGACTTTTCTAAAGATTATGATCTGATGCTCAGCTCATAAATATGATGGCTCCATTGACTCCAAAAGGGGGGGTAAAACCCCAAGACACAAGGTTAGAAAGCTCTTAGTTTACTCCTTCTTCTTTTCTCTGTTCGAAGTGTTATTTTCTATCTATAGACTACGATCACGGCGAGCCCGATTTTGCAAATCCCTCTCTTTTTTTTTCTTTTTATAAAATCTTCAAAACTAGCTAAAACATCACTTGTCTTTTCTTTTAAATGACATCCAGTTCTAGAAATCTCTATATATCTTTAAGATAATATCTAAAATATCTAAAATATATTAGTTTTGCCCAAAATTTAATATTTTTGGACCATCCAAACTATACACATTAATACTAGTGATTAATATAGCTCATAAGTCTCGTTCATGTTGCAACTTCCGTGAAGGGTGGCTACGGTCCTCTCAATCCGAGAAAAGTATCAGATTTACGACTCTCAATTTTCTTAAATATATATTTTTAATTAAATAAAATCCTTAATTATTAATTTTAGTTAGTTTTTACCTTAGTTAGTCTTTAGTTAGTAACCTTACTAACTTATTAATTGACTAACTAACTTTCAAACTAAGCAACTAACTTTTATTGTGTGGAAATATTACACTATGGATACCTACACTACTGCTTGTTTAGGAATTTCACCCTAAATTGAATAGCATGGCTGATTCAGATGAAAGATATTTGGATATGCTCTAGAGCTAAAAAGCTACGCATTGGTACATGTCTATGCCCTCCGTGTCACAAAGAAGAGGAAACCATCCCCCATCTTTTCTTTTCATGTGAACTTAATCAAAATGCCCTGAATCTGCTACAAAAAATGATTTTCCATTTTCATCCCTCAACCATAACTTGGAAATAATTAAATTTTGGTGAAATTTACGGGGTGCATCCTATCATTTAAAACCAGCTACGCAGTTTATTTTTGTGGCAGATATGGATTTCTCGGAATAAAGAATTATTTGAATGGCTCAATAAGGATCCAATGCATAGCTTTAAAGATGAGTTTTTGTTGCAGGCCAAGATTCAAAGAAAGCAACTGGCTAAAGATTGCAGCAAGCATCCCTCAGCCGAAAAGAAGAAAAAGAAAGATCTGTACAAAGGATTAGGCATCGAGATGAAGAAGTTCCTCATTCATACACAAAAGAGAAGGAAAATGGAGCACAGAGAAGCATGGTTTCTTGCAATGTTTGAAAAGCCTATTGCCAACACCCTGTTGAGATATCGAGCTCCACTCGTGATATGCCAGGGTGACCGTTGTGCATTTATGTCACCGACTTGTCAGTTGTAGACGCGGTTGGTACACCGCCCATGAATAATAGCTACATGACAGCTATCCTTATCTACTCTAGTTCGTGGCTCAGTTAGTATGCCACCTTAGTTAGTTGAGTTTGGTTTGAGACCCATTTATAGGGTTCTTCTATTTCTTTGTACATGAGTTCTTTTGGCTTCCACAACTAAGAAGAGGAAAACTGTTTATCAGCCTCCACCCTTGTGTGTATTCCCCCATTGTGCAAGCAAGAAAGCTACAAGTGAGACTCCTTCCTTCTCTCCCACAATCTTGACACACCCTTGATGTAATGGAAAATCAAGTCATGAAATGAAAAGCTAAGCCAATGCAAATAAAAGTTAGCTTGCTAAGTCTAGTTGGGTGGACTCCTGCTTAAGTCCACATTTTTTAATACTCCTCTTTTACTTTTACTTTTACTAATACAACTTATCATTTGCACAAAGAAAACGTCACTCCCACAATCTAATCCTTTTCAATGCAATTCATGATGACAACATATGCAACAATGAAAGCTTGATCCACAATAAAGCAAGTAAACATCACAGAAGTGATCTTGTCTAGTAGCACATTCCAACATAAATTTCATGCCATTGCAAGAAAACCAACAATGGTAGAAATAGCATCAACCTTGGTTGATTTACATAGTGCCATCATCTACACTTTGTCTATCAACCACTTCTATATTTCTCATTCCCAATTGCTCACAAGACATGTTGGTGTTACTATCAACACCCTTCTTGTTATTGGAGAGCCATTAGAGCCCTGCTTCAATAACATCCAAAACAATGTGATGGACTGCAATGTTTTGCCCAGGCCCATAGCATTAGCAAGTATATGGCCTAAAGATCTTCCCATGACTTCACTATGAAGCATATGACCTTTTTTCATCATTGATCCCTCAAAATTTTTTAATTTTCTTTAGACATACATGCTTTGTTATAATGCAATGTGTCCTAGCAAGAATATCTATTGAAAAATAAACTTTGTGCCCAATCATACATGATTTGAGAAGAGATACAAGTAAAATCCCATGCTATGTAATCATACAAGCAATGCTACACTAAAAAAGATGGATGCACTAGAAAATATAGTGTCTAGCCTATCTATATGTGCTCATGCATCATGCAACATGCAAACACAATTCCTTGATTATTTTACATCCTTAACCTCACCTCTTATCTCTTAGTAAAGAAGAAAATATTATACTCCACTCCACCCTCCCAACATCTCACAGTCTCTTAAGAAAATAATGGCCCTCATGATGTTGACCAAGCAAAAAACAACACATGTGATTACTGAAGGTGTCCTTCATGACCCTCAAAAGTCACCCAACCCACTTTTCCACTCAACTTGAAATTCTTATTCTTTGTGATGAAAATCCCAACTCTCATACGTGCAAGAAATAGTACCTGCATAGTGAAAGGTACTCTCTCAAGTGCCCGTGCATCTAAGATTTACTACATATAGTTGTAGCAAACATCATGCCGTGCTAATGCTCAATGATGGTTCAAAACATGCATCAACCCAACCCTTGGCATTAAAATAATTAATAAAATTAGGAGACACCTGAGTGTAGTGCATTAGAGAAGTGCAATGTGAAGTGCTCCTGAACCCATACTCCCCGTGATATGCAAGAGTATTAGCACAAAAAATACCTATTTCACGATACTCTATGGCTACCAACAATCTCTAACTCCAATATATCCAAAAAACTCCAATCTCAACCAAGGCTATCGAGTTTTATGCTAAAGAGTCCAATCAAAATGACAAAAACAATTCCTAAACTAGAAAACACACAAAAAATCTAACTACAAAACAACAATTCAAAAAATCATACAAATGGCTAAGCTACAAAGATCCTACCAAACTAATATTTTTCTAGGGGTTTCATTTTACACAAAAATACTTGACAACGTATGATATCCATTGTTAAAGCATGTAGGGTTGAAGGTCTACCGCATGGCTAAGAGAGACAGAAGGGTGTATGGGGATTGAGAGATGGAATAAGACGAAAAAATAAAATTTAGAATTTGGAAGATTTAATGGATATAGATAGAGCTAAAATTGAGTGACTTTATTTCATATGGCTTTGCAAAGCAATCAATCTACAATGCATCCAATTGATATGCCCAAGTTAAAGTCATATTCACACACTTGGGATGATAGCCCAACAAAACTAAGACTATGGATCCGTATACACACTAATACATGAATAATATTTGTTGAACATAATCTAAAAGCTCTAGGTAACACCTCAAAATATCATGCATGACACCACTATAGACAAAGCATGGTATAGAAATGCACAAATATCTATAAATACCCCCTATGGGCCTTCAAAAACACTTGATCTATGTAACTATAGTTTTACTATAGCGTCAAAACATGGTATAGATAATACTCCAAATCCAAGATAAACTTTATTTTATTTGTCTATACTATCTACTAAAAATAGAGATCAAGAATCAAGAGGAAGAACTCAACCAAAGCCCTATTTGACCATCAAATCTCTATTTCTAGCTTGTTCACATGTTCTTGACTATTATTCACAATCCAAAACAATCCACATGAAGAGTAGAAACCCATGAAAAATCATCTGATATTCAAGGAAGATTCCCTTGATGTTTGGGACCAAGAATCTAGTGAGAGTTTGCAAGAGATAAAGATATTCTAGGACAACGTGGTACCCTCTTCTACCCTAATTTTTCATGTTCAAAACAATTCCATTACTCTCCTTTCCCTTCTCCAATGCATGAGCCTCTAGCCCACTTACTTTTTTTTGCTCTTTTTCCTAGCTTTCCCTTCTATCCTCTTCCATTTAACATGCCATCACCTTCACATTTGTGGCCACATTGGATAGTTGGTGTCCCTAAATCTATGTTGAATGGTCTTCTTGAACTCACACATCATTGTCCACCATAGCTCGCAAAAAAGTCCCTTAAATTACTAGTAATCACTACTCAAAGCCACATGGTCATGAACTCTCGAGACTTCACTTGATTAACTCCTATTATCCATACAATGTGCAAGTTAGAGAAGTCCACTGTCTAAGAAGTCTTTCATTTACCATTCTATAGACAAAGTATGAACTCTTTCACAAGACAAAGAGTATCCTGCTTTCACACTCTGTTCAAATCCCATGATCCACCTCCTTCCAAACTTGTATGTCCTCCAGGGGTGCCACATAGGTAGCCCACCAATATAAAAAATCCAAACACTTGTTATCTATATGTTGTGAGTCCAACTACTCACACCTAAATCTTAAGACATCAAGAGTGAAAACATCGCATCCTACATGTATCCCTTAGTATCCATCCCTCGTAATGATAGCTCCTAAAAATTCCAATCCCTATAAATTCCATATGGTATCCCAATTTTTATATGTCAACTCATCTTTAGCTGCATCTTCAATGTTAGACACTTCCTCTTCCTCATCTCTATCAACCTACTCATTTTTTACCATGATCACTAGTGGTGGAGAGAACACTTTTCCATTTCTCTTTTTGCATATTCAAATTGTCTTCCTTTTCTAGATATATACATATTAGATTTATGAAATTTCTTCAAAGCATATGTGACATCTAGTAGATTGCATAGATATCACACTCCTAACTAGACAACTGTCCTACATGAGTATCCTATAGAAAACTACATGTATCTTCCAAATTGTAACTTGCATTGCCAAAATTTAAAGAATAAAAATGTAGACTTGTTTACAATCTACAAATTTGTTGCAAACACCATGACCAAATTCTCAAGGTATCAGCCCCTAAATGTTTCTACACAACCTGCAATTATTTTTTACAGCATATAGTCCTAACTAGACATCACCCTTTCCAATCCTATAACTTTTTCATATAAATCCAGATGTCAACAAAACTTTGTAGGGATCTTCCCCAAATAGTATCAAAGCCTATTTTGGAGTATTGTTCACCATCTATTTGAGTCTAATTTGAAAAATTTTCAATATCTTCATATCTGTTGTGCCTCTCCACTGTAGTCTCTTGAAACCATTTTGTTTACTTAGGTCTTTTGAAACCTTAGGGGGTTCACTATATATATATTCTCTATATAACATGCATTCATGGCCTATTTATAAATATCCTAATCTGTGATTTTTTCTTCAATAAAATAAAGCCCTTCTCTATTCAATCTGTAAGTAACCCCTTTGTATGACACCCTTCTGTATGTAAAAAATGGTGTTTTAAAAATCCCTTATTTTGAACTCACGTTATATATACATATATTCATGAGTGACCTCCCCCTTTCCCCCCCCCGCCCCCCCCCCCCCCCCCCCCCCCCCGAGTCTAAAACTACACATCCTTTGGCATATGCCGGAGTATTAGTGCTTAGTAAATTCAAAGTCTTCCTCATCCATATCCATATCATCTCTTTGTCTTCTTCCACACTATCAAGATCAATACCTATATCTAGCTCATCCAATTCATATGTTGTAAGCTCTCTTTGCTTAAAGAGCTTGATTCCTTTACTAGCTATAAGAATGTGCAATGTTGTCCTATCCAATTTAGCAAGTGAATAGATAGCATTATCAAATACTTGCCTTACCATATATGGACCAAACCATTGCTTGGATATTTTTTAATTGACACTATGTTAATTTTCCAAGCTATTATCATAAATCAATACTAGTCAGTCACCTTCTTGTAAGGCTCTTGAGACCGGAGTCTATGTCTCTTGTCAAATCTTTCTTATTTTGAAGCTTGGTTGCCTTTAACTTCTCCATTGATGTCCTAATGTCTTTTGGCCTTATTTCCAACGGAATTATGGATAAAACTAGAAACTCCTCTCTATTCAACCCCTCTTTCCAAGGTATCACACTCCATATAACAACCATATGTTCTATTGGCATGATGGGCTTTTGACCATATATTAAACTTCTCCATTGATGTCCCAATGTATTTTGGCCTTATTTCCAACTGAATTATGCATAAAACTAGAAACTCCTCTCTATTCAACCCCTCTTTCTAAGGTATCACACTCCATATAACAACCATATGTTCTATTGGCATGATGGGCCTTTGACCATATATTAATTCATCTAACATATATCTTGTGACAACAGGGTGAGTTGTTCTATTAGCCTTGAAAGCATATGGGAGTAGCCCCACGTCTACCCTTTCACTTTCCCTCTACATGACTTGGCCTAGGCCTTAATGATAGGTAAATATCCACGCTCACTTTTGCCATTGTCTTCCAGATTATAGGCTAAAGTAAGGGCCATCTTTACCCCCAAGCAAGAGAAGACCTCTATGCTTCATCTACATCCAATTCACCTCGATCTATTGTAATTTTGCCAATACACCCATAGCAACAAAAAATCTCTTCCAAGTGAGTGCTTTCCCTTCTACTTCATTGTCAAGTCTTTACACACAAATAGTAACCAAATCCACTACCCATTTAAAATGAAGAGATAATTAATAAGTTTGTTGCAACACATCCCAAATGCCTCATTGATGAATATATTTGACAAGTAACACAAGATTCTAGAAATTGAGCAATGTCTATACACATCCCTTGCCACCAATATCTTTCTTTAATTTTCTCAAAGGTATCTTATACACCTCTATGACCAATCCACAAGCTTTCATGGAACTCATGCATAACCTATACCTATGTGGCTTGATCTCCAAGAACTTGTACAACAGCTTCCCTCTTCTTCTTACTATGCTTCCATAAATATCCATCCTTCAAGAAGAAACCATATGCCTTTCTCTTGATCTACTTGAACTCCTCTCTTGACCATTCTTACCTCTTGAAAAGAGTGCCGAGATATTGTCATATTCTCAGCCATTCCCCTTCATATTCCTCATTCAAAATATCTCCATAGATAAAACATAACACATGATATTTTATTCCTACTATACCTACTTTTCCCATGGTTGAAAGCTCCTTCTTTGCTACTAAATTCCCTACAATAGCAATATTCCCAAATAGTATACCTATTGTACTTACAAAATTTATTACTCTTCTAGTATTTATACAACTGTATCAATATTTATAACACTTGAGCGTGCATATTAATTAGTTGTACAATCAGCCCTTGTTATAATTTCATCAATTTTCATCCTCACCCATCATTCCACTGTCATCTTGATAGCATACTTGTGATAACACATCAGCCATTGGATTATTCCTACTTGCAATATGTTATTAATCATGGTTGAGTGACTTAATATAAGTTATCCAATGCAACATGGAAATGTTAGGAGTAGCACAACTAGTTATCATACCCAATAACGAGAGACGATTTGTCTTTACCACTACATGAGCACCTATCAAATAATATCTATCACATTAAAGAGTTCTCTCTTTACTTGTGGATACCTTAGTTGCCTCTTTTTAGCACCTTTGCTTTGAATCTAATAGCATGTACATTTACTTCATCATTATTCTGTCTTGCTACCCATCCATATACTAATAGGGCTTGTATTGACAATGAGGATCATATGCATTCCATTCAAAAATCTACTTTCTTCAAGGTTGTTTTATAGAATTCAATAACTTCTTTAGCTTTCTACTAGCCTTTATATGCTGCCTTTCCCACTAAAATGTTTTCCCCTTCATTAATAATTGATAAAGGCTTTCAACCATATGTGTGAATTGATGGATCCATATCAAATAGAAGATGCATGCACTCAAAAACCTCTTTACTTCTAATAGATTGGATCATACCTCCTACATCCTAATAATCCCATCAATCTTAACTAATGTGGTGAAGGCTTTTGACTATAGAAGCCACATATATGTCTGGCAACTAGCACCTTCACAAATATAGATTTTTCACTCGATAGAGTGAGATGTACTTCCTCTAATCAAGTCAAAATCTTCTTGAAATTAGTTACCTGATGAGCAACAAACATCCTGCAACCTCTGTCATCAAAGTCCTCATTCGTTCTTTGATGTTCACAGCCCTTAATAGGGAGATTGTCAGAAAAGGGCATTGTGAGCTATGGGATATAGTCTCTCAAGACCTTATGCATTGCATTCATCATGTGGAGAACTGAGTTAGTCACCCCCTATGAAAGGGTATACATGTGCACCAAGGCAATTGGTTTTTTATTAGTAGTAATATCTTGGCTCTCTAATGCAAGCTAAAACCCATCATAGCTAAAGTATAAATCCCCCATGAAATAAATAGCCTTGCCATTAAAGGCTTTTGAAAACTCATCTTCAATAGGCATTGCACCTATATTCCTTATCTTGACCTTGCTGACTAGCTACATATCCTATATAAATAGTAATACCTCTTTCTTCTTTGGGACTATAAACTAGTGATTAGAGTATGGAATTGAAGATGGCTCCAAAATCTTCATCTTGATTTTGTCATTTAAGAGATACATCTGCTTAAGCAAATATCTGCAAGGCACAAGAATCGGTTTAAGATTCCATGGAACATGTGGCATTGTAAATATCACCATTAGAGCCACAATAAGCAAATCCATGCTGCCAATATTAGCACATTGATATGCAAAAGCCTTTATATGATTTGCTAACATTTGCATAACATAATCTCTTTTTGCTAGGAAGAGAAACCCATTACATCCAATCTTTAGATCTTTTAATGTTTTTGTAATAAATTTTCATCCTACATTGGGATTATGAAGACTTGGCTATTTAGACACTATCTCATTTAGGCCATTACTATGAGGGGGTAAAGGAAAAACAACATGCTTAACCTTTTCACCAACCATTTTATATTTTGTTTGTACCAATGCTTTAGCTCTCTTTCATAGTCTTTTATATTTTTGTTTAGTAAATTTACTTATGACATCAAATATCTCCAAAGTACATATATGAATAACATGCTTTTAGCCCTATTTTCAACATTAATTACTATAGTAATTTCAACTAATGTATTAGTAAAATCCAACCCTACAAACATCCCCAAAATATAATCATCTGTAGTAGCCAAAATATTGTATTTCTTCAATTCTTTTTTACCCTAATGTACATAATAATCTTGAATGTGCATGCAATGCTTGTTGTGCATTCCTAAAAATCATCCATAAAGATACTTTTACATTTTCTTAGAGACAAAAACATCTTCCAAGAAACACTATCATAGCCTCCATTTACAATAGCGCTATCTAAAAATCCTTGAATTCTCTAGTGTTAGATGAAACTAGATAATCTCTAAGCATATTTAGATTACAAGGATGACTAATAAATATAGTTAAAAATTGAACAACCCTTCTACCATCTTTACTTCACACATGAGCATAAGAAGAGCAATCATCTATCACCTTACTTTTCATTCTTGATTCCACAATGTATGGTTGTCCCAAGATAACTAGATAATTGCATGAATCTTGCACAAAAAAGTGATTTTCATCTCAAAAATCTCTTGTAGTCACTAAAACACCCAGGCATGCACCATAGAGCTTCCCTTATGAGTTGTTTGCAGCCCATATATGCCATCCAAGATATCCATATCTACTGGCCATCCACCATTCTCATATACACTACATTCCATTACATTAATTTCAGACCCATGGTCCAAGAGAGTAATCCATGGCATCTTCTGCTTGCCTATCTTCACAATAGTTTTAATTATAGCTCTTGCCTAGTTTGTATGAGAGTAGTGGTTGTTAGGAATAAAATAAGCATCCTCGTCCTCATGAACCAACTATTGTACGACTCCCTTATATGTAGTACTACCCACCACAACATTTTCAACCATAACATGATTCTTTCCACCCTCAACAAATTTTCAACATTAGCTTGTTTATGACAATAATGGAATCATCAATAGATTCCAACTAGATACCCAATGAACCCAAGCCTTCTTAAACTTGTAATACTACTTGAGTAGGTTCTCATACAAACTACATTCTCCAATAAATGATATCTATTATCTTGTCATGGACTTCATGCTTAGCCATGCCAAGAACCTCACCAAGCATAAATGCAACCTTGCTTCCAAGAATGTGTTCCTCAAGCACTTTCTTTATGTCAGTTTTTTTCTCTATGGTAGACTCCAACTTGTAGCCAATCTTCTTGTCTCTTCATATGAGACATTAGCCTTTTGTTGTTTCATCTTGCTTTGTGTCATGCGCTTTAAAGGATTTGTAGTGGAAGGACTTGCATCCTCATCCTTTCCTCTCTTTTCCTTGACAAAAACATCCATATTATTCACCTTATCTAAATATGCATATGTAGTAAATGAATCAATAGGAGCATGCCATCCAATTTTATCCCATATACTCTAACTAGTACTTGTCAATTTAGCCCTACTATCTTCCCCTTCTCCACAAAATCAAAAGCACATCACCATACTGTAGACTTTTTATCAGCTTTACATACATGCAAAGAAGCATATGATTTCTCAAATTCCAATCCATATATGATAGGATGTATGCTTGCAAATGCATTTCTTACTGCCAAATCTTCCAATCACTTTTGCATATCCCTTTTGCCAAAGTTTGACTCAAAAGGCAACCTTATTTTAGTTGAATGAAGTTTTCCATATTTTCAAAATATTAATTTATTTACTTTTGCATCATGATAAGCCAAAGGCTTTCATTTTTCATGCTCTAAGCTATCATACCACATATATCATCTCTTCAACCCTTCTCTAACAAGCCTTTGGATTCTTGCCTACCCATTGTCTTCCGTTTTCTGATCCAATTTTACAACATTTGAGTGAAGGTCTATCATATTCAAGTGTAGATCACACAATATTTCCACCAGTTCATCCATAATATTTCCTTTTTGGATCCAATTACTGAGCATAATAGGATGTTTAGCCACAAATACTGATGGCTTTGCTACAATTTGAGGACTTTTTATAGAAACTATAGGCATATACCCTGTTCTCAATCTCAATCTCATCCTTTCTCACCTCACAATGATATATATAGCATCAATGATATGTGCCCACTCTAATTTCAACCCAATTTCTAGGTTTTCATCTTCTAGTCAATCAATCAATTTCTCATGTAACATAGAGTGAACAACTTTCTAGAATAACACAAATTTTTGACTTTCCAAGGACTACTAGTGATCCACATCCAACTGAGCATAGTAGATCTCAAATTTTCCCAACAAGATTGTAGCAACAAGACTCTTGTTAGTGTTTTCCCCACAATCTATAAATGTCTTCCATGTAACTAATCCTATTTCTTTGAGAAAAAACTTCTATCTAAGATCCTTCTTAAAGGAGACCCAATTAGTATCTCTTTGATACAATACAATTAATCGTTCTTGCAATGTATAAACAACAAGCTAGGAGAAATAGCCTCTCCATACATACTAAGAAATCCATTAAAAATCATCTTTTTTAGATCTACCTATACATAGATTATTTATATATTCTACCCATTAAATTTCTTCATCTCAAGTCCAACATCTTGCAAAGCATGCACGACTGCAACATCAAGCTTTTTAGAATCTTGTGTTTTTTGTTATTGGGCTTGCTATTGCTATAACTATAATAGCAAGACCACTTGCTGCATAATATTTCTCGAAACAAATCCAGATGAATCTCCCATGATTACACTACCTTTGTCAGTCTTCATATTGGTTCACTAATGTCAGAGCATATAGGGTTGAATATCTACCTCAGGGATAAGAGATACAAGGGTGTAGGTAGATTGAGAGAAGGAACAAGATGGAAGAAAGAGAAATTAGAATTTGAAAGATTTAATGGAAAGAGATAGATGTGAAACAAAGTGACTTAATTTCAAATCGCTCAACATAGCAATCAATCTGCAATTCATAGAATAGATTTGATAGATATGCCCAAGATGACAAAGACACATGCACACCCTTGGGATAATATCCCACTACAAACTAAGACTATCACTTAGTATACACACTAATACATGAATAATCTCTATGGAAAATAATCCAAAAGCTATAGGTCACCTTAAAATATCATACATACATCAATCTACTAATCTAAGTTGATAGGTGGCACCACTGCGGGCAAGATATATGAATACAAATGTATAAATCCCTATAAATACCTTCTACAGCCCTTCAAAAGCATTTCAATCCTATGATTATAATTTTATTATAGTAGTAAAATATGGTATAAATACTACTTCAAATCCAAGATAAACTCTCTATTTTTTGTCTACACTATGTCTATCAAAGGTAAAGATCAACAATTAAGTGGTTGAAGTCCAGAGAAACCCTCTTTGAGTAGCAAATCTCCATTTTTAGCTTGATATCCTATTCTTGATTTTTATTCATAGTCCAAAATACTCGACATGAAGAGCATAAAGCCATAGAATATCCTCTTTGATGTCGAAGGAAGATTCCTTTGATGTTTAAGGCCAATAATTGAATGAGAGATTGCCTTAAAGACCCTGTAAGAGATGAAGATCTTCTAGAAAACCTTGTTGCCCTCTCCTCCCCTATTTTTTCCTATTCAAAATAGTCTCGATCCTCTTCTCTCTCTTCTCCAATGCATGAGCCTCCATCCCACTTACTTTTTCTGGCTCTTTCCCCCACTTTCCCCTTGTGTTCTCTTCTAGTTAGCATGTCCTTGCCTTCACCGTTATGGCCACATTGAATAGTAGCCGCCTAATTAGTCTTGTGGTGTCTCTAAATCTATGTTGAATGATCTTCTTGATCTCATGCTTCATTCTCTACCACTTAGCCCACAAAACAAGTCACTTAAGTGAGTACTAATCACTACTCAAAATGACACGGTCATTAACTTCCAAGACTCTAACTCCTATTATCATAACAACAAGCAAGTGAAAGTAGTCCACTAACCAAGAAGTTTGTCACTTACTATTCTTTGTAGAAAAAGCATGAACTCTTCCATAAGAAAAAGCAATCCCGCTTTTAATTTCTATGTCAAAAATGGCATGACACGAGAGGCTCAAAAGTTCATCCACAACCCTAACATTGTCTTCTATGAGAAGAAAATGGATAAGCATCTTAAGAAGGTCATTGAGATACGCACAATGATATTTAAGGAGGAGCCTCTTGTTACTATACAATAAGCTAGATAGCCTGCAACAATAGTTGATACTCTAGTGGCCCATGACCCTAGTGTTAAACATGATGTATAGGCCCCACAACCTATTTTGAGGTGGTCTAGTAGGGATAGATGTCAGTCTAATTGATTTGCACCCTCCATGGATTATATTATGGTGACAGATGCTAGTGAGCCTCTTATCTACAATGAGCATATGCACAGAGGTGAGTGTCACTCTTGGGAGAGGGTCCTTTTGTTAGAGTATGACTCACTATAGAAAAATAATATATGGGATTGAGTTTCTTTACCTAGTAAAAAGGGTTGTTTTCCATGCGAGTAGATATACAAGTTGATGAGTACTCTTGGATGCTCCAAGATAGCTTAGAATCCTAGATTGGTTACTAAGGATTTTAAGCAAAAGCATTGTGTTGACTTCAGTGAATTCTTCTCTTCTATCATCAAGATAACTATTCTACACTTGGTTTTGGCTTTGGTTTTGTAGCTAGATCTAGGCCTTTATCAAATGGATGTCATTGTAGCTTTTTTACATGGGAACATAGAGGATTAGATTTATATGGAGCAACCAAAGGGCTTTAAGGAAAAAGATAGGGAACACCTAGTGTTGCAATTGAGAAAGAGATTTTATGGCCTTAAGAAAATGGTCTTAAGCAAGCACCTAGGAAATGGTACCACAATTTTAATGCTTTCATGTATTCACAGGGATGTACCCACTATAATATAGATCTGTGTTTATGTAGGGAAAATCCCCATGATTGTAGCCTTATGATTTTTGTACTTTATGTGGATTGTTAGCAATGCTCATGATAAGCTAGATGCCTTGAGAAGTTAACTCAAGACAATCTTTGAGATGATAGACATGGAATAGGGCTCACATATTCTTTGGATATTCATCATGTGTGATCACTCTAAGGGGCTCCTTTCCTTGTCACAAAAGGAGTACATCAAGAAGGTCCTTCAACACTTTCATATGTAGGATGTTAAGCCAATTAGTTTTCCTTTGTCTTCTCATGTGAAGATTAGTCAAAAACATTGTCCAAAATGTCATGAGAAGAACGCCAAGATGGCCAAATTCCATTTCTGTCTGCAGTGGATAGTTTGATGTATGCCATAATATCCACTTTTCCTAACACAACATGTGTAGTGGGAGTCATGGCACACTATATGGCTACACCTAGTAGGTGGCATTAGGATTGTGTGAAGGATATTATGATGTACGGTCACAATATTAGCGAGTTTAGGAATCTCCCAATTCCCATTTTTTGAATACTAAAAAGGTGGCACCCAAATAACTTGTCCGTAATTTCTCAAAACCATATGATCTGACCTATCATTGGAAAGTGCTTGAAAAATAGAATCCATTGAGCTATAGAGCACTCAATTTGGAGTTATAGTGTTCAAGTTATGATGAATCCAAAGATTTAACCATGTGTCCCAAACTTATGGGAAATTCCCATATTCCCCAATATGGTGCTTACCTAAAGGGAAAGATAGAAATGTGCATATATTCTCGTAGCCAGGATATAAGAATTGTGGGATACATTGACTTTGATTATGGAGGACAAGTAGATAGTAGCAAGTCGACCATTGGCTATGTCTTCACTTTTCTAGAGGTGTTGCTTATTGGATATCCATGGACCTGCAAAAATACATGGCCCTATCTACTATAGTGGAACAATATATTATAGCCCATTGAGGCTTGCAAGAAGGCTCTCTAGTTAACCGTTTAGTTGTAGACCTTGATATTATTGATGTTGTCCCTACATTGCATTCACATTCTATGAGTGCTATTCAATTGGTTAAGAATTCCGTCTTCCACGCAAAGATAAAGCACATTGAGGTGCCTTACCACTTTATTAGAGAGGTTGTTGAGGAGAATTCCATTGACTTGTCAAGTTCTCAACTAGATCGTGTAGGTCTTCTCACTAAAAGTATCTTAGCAAAGTGTTTTACCTTTCTTAGGAAGTTGATAGGCATTCGATGAGATAATGTCTCTCCTCACTACAGACACATTTGCTTTTAAGCAAGAGGTTGTAAGGTGTAAAGTTACGTATTTCTACACCACTCATGTATTTACTATTCCTAAAAAACCCCTAGACATGTACATTTTAGGTTCTAATTCTTTATTCTTTCAATGACTAAGAAAATAAGGAAGGCTAGTTACACATTATGACTATTGGAGTTCCCACATCTTGAGTCTCTCTCTCTCTTGCTCTCTTGCTCCATCTTCTGTAGCTCACACCTCCAAGGCTTCCACTTTCTTATACTCTCACTTGGACTTCTCCCTTCATCACCCCTACAAGATCCAATGTCACTGATGCTTCTAAAAGCTACTAAAGCTCTTGGGTATGCTCCCATGTGCTCCCACGCATCATTGAGATGCTTCTTCTTCACATCATATTTACCTCTTGAACTCATATTTTCATCTCCCTTCTCTCATTTGAGTACATGTTCATGGCTTTGTGGAGGAGTAAAGAGAGAAATTCCATTTTTAAATAGAGAAAGACTCAAAAGTAAATTTCTAAATCTAAAAAATATCCCATAAGAGTGGTACCATTGCATAGAGGGTGAAGAGTAGGCTTTGTGTCGATATTCACATGCTTGATTTGGTATAGTATGGGAGGAGAAATGAAATATGATCTTTTTAAAAAAAAATTATGCTATTTGTATCTCTACTTATTCTCTACCTCATGCTATTCTTTCTCTTTTTAGGTGTCCTTTGTATTCATATAGTCATATCTTTTTTATTTACCAAGATTGAGCCATTTAAATGTCTATGTTTTGCTCCACCACTCTTCCCATAAATAAGGGTAATTTTAATATCAACTTTGCACATAAAAGCATGATTTTGGTTCAAAATTGATGGTGGGACACTCCAACACTTTTGATAATATTGACTTTGTGCTTTGCTTTACCTTTATCCTTAAAATATCACATGTCTTGCACCTTAGTTATCTGGCAAAATGGACCACATTTTAGTCTTGAATCTTCATTTTCTACACTAAACACTTTCAAATCCACCCAAAGAGCTTTAAAAACCTACAAAATGTGCCTCTAAATTCTCCTCTCATTGGCAATCGTAGGATAGGGTGACCCAACCTATCCAACCCACAATCAAGAGCTACCAAACAATAACCATGTGAAATAATAATCATAGGATAATATGTTTAGATAGCACAACTCTCAAAAATGACATAATGCTGGGGACATTCCTTCAATCCCTACGAAATTCTCCTAGAATGTAGCTTCTAGACCAAGGATTTGGGCCCTATGCTTGTACTTACATAAATAAGGGTGTCCATTTCCATGATACCTTCTCTATACTAAAGTTTATATTCCATCGACATTCTAGCTACAATGCTTTAGAAAAATTGTTTCTAGGGATCAATATCAATTTATGAGCTTAGGCTTATTATCTTCAATATCATGGCCTAAAACCACTATTGGGTCCACACCTCTTTCTATAAATCTTTTCACATTTCCACACAAAGTGGAACTAATGCCTCCCTAAACAACAACATAATGTCCTCTACCAAGACACTTTTATTGTAACTCCAACCATGACAGATATAGTCCCTTGGTTATCATTCACAATCTCTATCAAAGGGACTTTTTGTATGGAGTAAGAACCAAATGGAAGTGAGGAGCCCAAACTCCTTTTCTTCTTTTTGTTGGATGAACAAGGTCATCCTTCTTTAGATGGCTACCTTGAAACATGATTCTTTGCTACAACAAGAGAAGAACCACTAGTTCCAATGCTATGTGCTCCAATTTCTCCCAGTAGAGATTCTTTCAAATCATTCATACTAGAAGCATGTAGTCTACTATTTTAAACTATCCACATTGAAGAAACACATGGTCCTCTTATGGAATCATTTATCCCTCATTCATGATCATAAGGAGATGCAAGCCTTGTAATATTGTCGTGCCCTTGCTACCTGGCATCACTATCTTCAAGCTCCTGGAGAATCTTTGGCCTCCTCTCTGAGTTGGCACCATTCATCCGCATCTAGCCACTCGGGCTTTGAGACCCCACTCTTAAGTGCCTTGCGTGCATCCAATCATCTATGTGACATGTATGCATGCATGCACTCGATCATCCAACCTATGGAAAATCTATCTACTACGGCAGGTACTGGAAACTCCTCATGCAAGGATGCTACTATGTAGTCTTTGCTCCCCCCCGGTATGTTCTTCCAATGATCCAAGATGTTGTGCCGAAAAACTTATTGGCACAACTCTCTCATACGAGCCATCACCCTCCTCACTACAACAGAAATGAGGCATAGATGCGCACGTTAGACGCGCAAAGTCGGGCGCGTCTATCAGAACATCTATAAATGCGTGTAAACCTGCGTGTAAATAGACGCAAATTTTGTGTCTATATATCCGTGCAAATAGACGCTAATATAGATGCGCTAGCAGACGCACAATTATTTAACCACCTAAAATTAGCAATTCACATAATTGAAAAACCAAAGTTAATAATTATTTAACCACCTGAAATTGATTCTTGAGCATGCACATGTGCGCATGATAAAAACCATAGAATTAAGAATACACATTGAATCATTGAATTAAAAAAATAGAGTTAATAATTACTTTTTCATTGCTCTCTAATGAATGGCAGTTCCTCCAGTTGACAAGCCTGATATAAGTAATTAGCGGCAAGCGACAGAAACCTTACAATTAGTAGCAAGCATTGCAATATGTATCTCGTAATTTCTCTATGTACTTGAAGATGATAAAAGATACTTCCTTTTTATTATGGAAAATTCAATGCTTGCTTTAAAATTGACTATTGATTCTTGAGTATGCACGTGTGCGCATGATAAAAAGCATAGAATTAGGAATACACATTGAATCAATAAGCAAATTAAGTATGTTATAGTGAATGATCCATCTCATCTTCAATGAGATCAGCCCTTGCTAAACTATCTACTTCTAGGTCTATGTTACCAAGAGGAAACGAAACAAATAAGTCTATCCCACTATCAGATGTGTTGCTATATTGCTCAATAACTTCATCAATATCATCGACAATCACATTATTGTCTTCTTCTGCGTTTCCTTGAACATCCTCGCGAGGTTCATCTTGTACTATATCACGCATATCATCCATTATGGTGTCATCATGCACATCATCATTAATTGTTGGATTGTCATCTGCTATCTCCATGTCGGTAATATTACCATATATTGGTTTTGAACTATTAGATATAGGGATGACATACCACCATCGATTATTGTTTACCATTGGATGATACACAACCTGTATTTGAAAAACAAAAGCAAAAAACTTAAGTACTTATTATATTGTGTATATGTATCACATGCATACATATAAAAAAATTAGCCTTTGCATATATACCTGCTCGCATTGTTGAGGTAGTACTAATGTGTCATTCTTGTTTTGGTGAAATTTTGTAGAGTCAATGATTACAAAACCACTTGGATGACGTCTGATTGTGCAATGCTCACCATTTGTTACCACTTCTTTAAACCACTTCACATCCAGTACATATATAAAGAATCATCTGAAGTCAAGCTTCAGAATATCTTGGATCAAGCCACAATAACCTTCCATGGTACCATTGGCAGCCTCGAAGTAAGCAAGGACACCACAATCTTGGGTATTTCTCTTTTCATCTATACGTTGAGTTCGAAGATGTTTACCCTCACACCAAAGTGCATTGAATAATGTGCACTAGTAGTAAAAGATAAAAGATCAAACATGTCAACTATTTATATAAAATAAAACTTATAGAAACAAATTAATTGATAGTATGTCTCACCTTTGATAAGCAACCTCATGCGTATTCCCACTCTTCTTGAGATATATTAATTTCCTCCTCTTTTTCCATTCTCTTCATTTCCTCATGTAACCAATCTATGTCAATATCACGTGGGAGCGCATTTAGATGATCTAGAAATGAGACATTACGTCCATATCTAGTGCAAAATTCTTGTCTTTCACTTTTTCTTCTTGCCCTTGCTTCATTATATAGTGTCACCCATTTGCTCATAACATCACTATTGAGCACACAAAAACTATTTAACTTACGAAGTTCTTCTTTTGTTAGCACTTTACTCATTCCTTTTCCTTGAGGTACTATAGAGGTCATCCTCAAGTCTTCATCATCTTTCCATAGTCGTGGTTGAGAGGGATCCACTTCAGCAAGATATTCAGAGATATAAACAAGGGATGATTGCATAACCAACCCTTAGCCATGCTTCCCTCAGGCTGTGCTTTTTGCCTCACAAAATCTTTCAAGGTTTTCATGAAGCGCTCAAGAAAAAACATCCACCTTACATGAACTGCCCCACAAAGTGCGATCTCATCAATCAAATGTACGAGTAAATGTAATTGAGTAGTCAAAATGGATCGAGGAAAAATTTCCTCCACCAAACAAACCACCTCAACAGATAATACTCGAGCATCTTGCAATGTGTTTGGATCAATTTCCTTCGAGCTCACGTATCTGTCAAGATATATTTGAGAATTGTTTATTTTTGTGTAGAAATTCAAAGATATATAATAAAAAAATACAATGTATACACACCTCACAAGCTCTCCCATCTTGTAAATGATATGATGTACATCTTTGGAGGCACAATGGGATATGCTAGTAGGAAGTACGAACTGAATGTAAACAATATTCATAGATAAAATGATTAGTTGAGGAAAAAGTCATCATACCCCAAAGTTTACACATAGTTACTCCACTAATTACTATATTCATGGTTAGAGATACCCTTACTTGAATCATTTTGTGCCAATCGTGGGACTTCAAACGAGATAGTTGCTCCACACCTCTTTTCTTTTTCTTTATGAAGGCTCCCTTGAGACATCTCATATATCCTGTGGGTGTTTGAAAGCTATACATTTGTTCCTTCACTATTTTTTCCTTGTTCTTTGACAACATCCAAGGTGCATGGAATAGCTCAATCTTTCCTCTGGGTCCAATGCGTGGCCAGGCTCGTCTCATGCGACCAATGTTACGTAAATCCTCCCTTACATTAACTGAATCATGAGCCCCTATCAAGTGATCCCATAATGTAGATACAACATTTTTGAATATGTGCATGGGGTCCAACACGTGATTGATCTTGAGTTCAGTCCAGTACGGAAGACGAAAGAATATAGAGAACCTAACAAACAAACAATATATTATGTAAACAATTCATCATGCTAAATACTTTAAAGTCAATCGAGACCAATGCACTTCTTACCGACTCATGCCAAGTGGAGGGTGGCTGTTGGCATTAATCCATCTCTCCTTCCAATCTCAAATGGTTAGAGATTGTGGAGTCATTCCATTAGTAGGGAGAACATATTTGGGATGGTCAATAGGAAGAAATCGATGATGATTGTCGTAGATAACCTTCTTTAAACGTGCCGGCCTAGAGGAAACTAGAGAGGGACTGCAAATAGGACATGCATGATATCCTGACGTGGTTAAACCCGAAAAAACAAGTGAATTAATAAAATGCAATTGATTCAAGTCTTGAATTTCAAATATAGAGTTATATACATGTACCTGAACACTCTCCGTATCCTGGAAAGTCGTGCATGGTCCACAACAACATGGCCTTCAATGTGAAATCTCTAGAGGATGCAGATGCACTTGTATCTTACACCTCAATACCTTCCCATAACATTTCTAACTCTTCAATCAAAGGCTCTAAGTAAATGTCCATGTTTTTTACCTTGTGCTTTCCAGGAATCAGAAGGGACAACATCACATGTCCCTTTTTAATTGCCATGGATGGAGGAATATTATAGTTTACCAATACCACTGGCCATACACTGTATGATGTGCTTTTGATGCCAAATGGATTGATTCCATCCATACCTAAATAGGAAACTCTCGTGCGAACTCATGAATCCCACGAAATAAGACACAATCATTGACACATGCATGGATCTTGACATAATCGAGGCCTCCCAGAGATGTCAAGGAATGTCTTGCTTGCTCTCTCTTAGTTGGCAATTTGTTTCCTTTTGGAAGCATTTGTGATAATAACCTACATATATTTTTAAAAGTGAGTTAAAAAACCAGCAACATATATTTCTGTCTCGTTTCAAAATAGAATTAACAATTAATATTATGATTCATATATAAGCCAAACTGAATTGATACCTACTTCAATAACGCATCCAAACTAACATTACTCCATCCATAAATTGTTTGCAAGTTAAGTATCTCGAGGGACGCACGAAGAACAGAGTACGTACAACCTTCATACAACGGAGTAGATGATGCTACATATAGTGGATTATCTGGCCTCGTAGAGTGACCTTCTCCCTGAACCGGTTGCGAAAATAGATGGTGTACCATGTTGTCCAAAATCTCATCCTCTACGACTTGATGGGGCATTTCATGAGGGCTACTATCATGTTCGTCAGTCTCTACTCTTCTTGAAGACTCTGCCTCCTCACGTCGACGTTTTGCAGCCTCTCGATGCCCAGGAGGGAGCATCTGAGGATGTGGCACCTCATCCTGCTCAACCACAAAAGGGAGTTTCATGTACGTTGATATATAATTCCCGTAACATAGACATGTGAATGGATAAAAAACAAAGAGAGGGTAAGATCTTGTTGTTTAATTTCTTCTTTTCTTATTTATAGTAGTAGTAATAGTGGTGGTGGTAAAGGTGCACCTTTGGTGTGTTCGAGAAGGTGAGTATTAGTAGTAGTAGTGGTAGTAGTAGTAGAGAGAGAGAGAGAGAGAGAGAGAGAGAGAGAGGTTTTTTTTAGGGTGCATCTTTGGTGTATGTGACGCTTTGGAAAGCCGAGTACTAGTAATAGTAGTGGTAGTAGTAGAGAGAGAAATAGAGGTTTTGTTAAAGGTGCACACAAAGGAAAAAAGGTGGCGAGATCCGGTGCAATACCATGGGATGGGAAACACTCCGACATAGGGTAGCTACTCCCTCGTCCCCATGCATAACATATTAAACTTTACATACTATAGGCCCATTCGTAGGTGGGTGGAGACTTTACATACGTGAATTTTGTTGAGTTACAAGAGAAGAAATCCCTTCTCAAACAATTTAAGAAACAAAAAAAGAATAATAATAATTTTTTTTTTGGTCGTAACATAAACCAAATGGAAAATGATGAAGGCCGTGATGTTCAAGATCGCGAGGCATAACTTAATCAGCATGTCCCATGTCCTTGCTCTCAATGTAAGCTGGAAATTAGAAGAAAATGACGATTGTCTATAGAACATGTACAACGCTTCGGTGAGTTTCAATCAAAGATAATTGATAAGGCGATCTCAAATTTTGAGCAAATGGTAAGAAAAGTGTATATCAATTATGCATTGTATTTGCAAACTAATTGAATATCATCTACAAAAACATTGGACATGGCAAGAAAATTTAGTACAGGGAGGTGATGTCTCATCTCGAGGAGAAGTACATCCTTTGGGGCCAGTTAGAAGATTTCGTGGGCATGTGATGGATGGAGTGCTTGAGCCAATCCACCACTTGGAAGGTACTACCCAATCTAGACCGTCAATAGCAGAGGAGACAGGCAGCCTTCCAGACTTTCCTACAACCTTGGAGCCTAAGATGGAGGCAATGATCGATGCATTGATGCCCATGGATGTCGAGACATCTGATCCGCTTAGAGAGGAAGCATCCATACCATTATATGATGGGTGCCGAGTATCTCACCTGAAAACACTGCTTACACTCCTAAGTGTGCAAGTAAAATACGAGTGGAGCAATGCGAGTATGACCGACTTGTTTAGATACCTTGTATGTACACTTCGTTGATTTCTTTTTGGCACTATCATTTAAACAAATGTGCTTTTGAAGGTGTTTTATGATTCTTTTTTAGGCTACTGAAGTATCATATACTACCACTTGCAAATACCATGCTCGAGTCTCATGATGATGTGCGACATGTTTTAGGAAAGCTTGGCATGGACTACAACAGCATCTATGCATATATCAACGATTGCATACTGTTTCAAGGAGAATACGAGAATATGGAGACATGTCCAAAGTGTGGTGCTTACAGGTATCCACAGGACTTGCAAGGGAAAATGATCCCTCAAAATGTTCTCAGACACTTTCTGCTTATCCCCCGCATAAATCACATCTTTCGTGCGTTCGGCATTGCGAGCTTGACAACGTGGCATGCACAGAATAGATCCATAGATGGAGTTCAATGAATATCAGTGGATTAATGCGCATGGAGCCACATTGACTCTACCTTTCGAGGCTTTGTCCAAGAGACAAGGAATCTTCGGCTTGGGATGGCATGAATCCATTCAGTCTGTGCTCAACTTCTTACAATGTGTGGTCTGTAGTATGGCTGACAAAAATTTACCACAAAATTTGCATATGTATTCTATATTCATAGTAAAGAGATCTTTTCTTCAATATCTTTGCATTGCATTGTATATTCTTCTCTCTCCTTATTGATATCTACAAAAAAATATGTTACAAATATTTATTAATCAAGAAGTGGAATCAGATATACATAAGTGGACATAATATGATATAAAAACTTAATCATTTGTTATTAAGTTGAAACACAAATGAGCATGGTAGTTCAATATCTTCATTCTATAAATACATCCTCACTTGATCTAGTGTACATGATAATCATTTAGGATTGCAATAATATCCTCATTGAACCAAAAATCAAGATCCACTATAGGATATTTGTTAAATTTATTTAGATTTTGGTCGAAAGAAACCAAACTACCACCCCAACATAATGCCATTTACTATAATAAAAGGTAAGGATGAAACTTTGAGTAGCAACCATATATTTGTTAGAATATCAAGCTCCCATTACTCTTCAATCAGTCTATCTTTATGTGTGTGACCGATATTAGCTAGATACAGTTGTACACATGTGTGACATTCAATAAGTCGGTGTAGTAAGTGATTTAACCACAATTAGTCTTGGTTAGTCATACCTATGTGTGTAAGTCTCTTTCAGTTAGTATGATGGAAGAATAATGGAAGAAGAAGAACAATGAGCTGAGGCTCATCTTCCGTTCCACTTTGTCCCTCTCCCTCTCTTCCAACATGGTATCAGAGCTTGAATGCCTGAAGCATGAAGGCTTACTAGTGGCCCTTTGACATCAAGACATCAGATATGAAGAAAGCATCATTAAAGGAGACTGTGCCTGCAGCCCGTTTTTTGCCAGAAGCTATATCTTGCTATAAATGTGGTTTTTGGAGAAATGCCTGCGATTTCTCACCCTTTTGACATTGTCTATAACTTTGCACAAGAATTTTTTTCCAAATTCCTCACAAATTTTGAGATATTCATCACAAACCTATGCAGACTGGCTATTTACTACTGTATCATGCATTTGAGCATGATATTGGAGTGTTAAATGCTGAGTTTTGGAGCTTATTTGCAAGCCGGAAATAGTGAACTAGTTGCTGCCCTGAATTTGGAAACAATATACCTACAGGAGGGTTGAAGTATTTGTGATGCTTATTTGCTACTGAAAAATGCTTGGATCATATCACTTGAGTGGTAGATGCTTTTTGGGATATTGTGAGTGCTAAAAGTCAAAAGTTTGGATTGATTTGTTGCTAGTTATACCAGGGTATTGACTGGTTATTGTCTACAGGAAGGATACCTATCATCTTCACTTGACATACATGCAATATATTCTAACAGGTTGGACATGTATCAACTCCTCCATAGAGTGGCAACTAAATGAGATGTTTTGGGGCTATTTTGAGGTCTGAATAATCTTGTTTTAACATAGAAAATACTACAGTGGGTTGGCTGTATTTGCTACTGCTACTTGCATAGGGTACAAACATTGATACTTGTATGGACATAGTTTGTTGCTAGGATGTTTTGCCACTACCATAGAATGTCTTGAATTGATTTGACCTTGGTTTATGCTCAGTTGACTATGCTTTTTCATTGTTGGAATACAATTTATAGCAAGTAGGTTGTCAGGAAAATTGTGCTGAATTGCAAGAAACTGTCCGGAATAGCAAAAAACTGGTCTTGAACTATAGGAAAAGGAGTTAGATACTTACAGGTTGTATACATCACAACTGAATACCTAAGCTGCAACTATGTCAAATGCTCCAGGCACTCACAACATCACTCAAATTGTGGGAGAAAAGCTAGATAACAAAATTTTGCTTTATGGAAGTTCCATATGAAGAATTTTTTGGTTGGCAAAGGTTATTGGGACTTATGTACACGTGATGAGGTTGAACTTGAAACAATGAAAGAAATCCGACAAGCATGCAAGGTGTTACATTGGTAAAGGTTATTGGGACTTATGTACAGGTGATGAGGCTGAACCTAAAACAATGAAAGGAATCTGACAAATGATCAAAAAAGGGATCATAAGCTATGGATTGAGAGAGCATGCAAGGTGTTACATTGGTTTTTCTTATTTATATCAGATGCTATGGTTATACAGATTACTGGATGTAGTTTCCCAAAGGATGCATGGGACATACTCATGAAGAATTATGGAAATGTAACACATGCAAGAAAGATTCAGCTAAAGCAACAATTCAGTAACATGTCTAGGAATGGCAAAAGCATTCAAGCCTACAATACAGAGATCAAGAACATATCGGATCAGCTTGCTAGCATTGGATCTTCATTGTCTGAGGATGATATGATTGTAGTGACATTGAATGGACATAGTAAAGAGTATAAAGCATTTGATATGTCTATTTTTGTGAAAGCTAAAACCCCTGATTGGAATGAGTTGATTGATTTGCTACTGCATGAGGAATTTAAGCTTGGGTTGAATATAGGTTCTAGTACATCTCAAAGCCAGAGACACTGTTCTTTCCTCTAACCAGCATGGTAGAGGCGGCAGAGGCCATGGCTCTTTTCGAAGTCGAGGAGACACTCAAAACACTTATGGAAAGCATCAGCAGAATGCCTAGCTTGGCACAAATACATAGGGCTAATGTGGACTTGGCTGCTTTAGAGGCAAGGGGAGATCACCCCATGGTAGAGGTGGTGGATCTAGTTCATGGTAGTCAAATGATTAGTCAAACAGAGATAAGGACTATCATTACTGTGGCAGATATGGACAGATTGCAGAGGATTGTTACAAGAAGCAGGGAGATATGAAGGCAAAGGGCAAACAACATGGGCATTATGTATCTTCTAGCGGTGCTCATGATGAGTAGGTTGAGAGATTGTTTGCCATGCAACATGTGTCTAAGAATGCATCTAGGTAGAATAGAGACAAGAGATGGTACATTGATTCAGGAGCTTCAAATCATATGACAATCCATGGAGAATGGTTTGATGAGATGGTTGCAAGTTCACATGGTTATGTGTGTACTGAGAATGACACCCAACATGACATTTAGTACACATGAATTGTTCCATTGTTGATGTCTGATGGCAAGGAAAAGAGTCTGCATGATGCACTACATGTACCTATAATAATCAAGAATCTTTTGTTACTTGGACAGATGGCAGAATAGAACCTGCATGTCAGATTTGATAGACATGGATGCTTTGTTGAAGAATATGGTAATGGTTGTGAATTGATGGCTACAGCCTAAAGAAATGGCAGAATGTTTACTCTTGATGTGTCAATTCCAGAATTGAAAGCAGCCATATTTGCACATGATGATGGTGCTATACGGGATGTTGAGATATGGCATAAGCGGATTGGCCATGTGAATGTAAAAAAGCTAAAATCTATGCAGTAGAAGGAGATTGTGCTTGGACTGCCTAAGTTCAAGTATCATGACTTTGGGCATGTATGTGATGCATGTAAGTTTGGAAAGAAAAAATAGTTTTGATTTATGAGACATGTATGGAATAGCTCACGACCCTTGCAGTTGGTACATTCAGATGTATGGGGTCCGTCTCATAATGCTTCATTTGGTGGTGCTCGTTACTATGTATCCTCCATTGATGATTTCAGCCAGGTATACTTGGCTTTACATATTGAAACATAAGGATGATGTGTTTGATGCATTCAAGGACTTCAAGAAGCATGCTGAAAATGAGTTGAGCTGTAAAATTTAATGTCTTAGATCAGATGGAGCTGGAGAATATGTCTCTAATTACTTTGACAAGTACCTTGCTAAACATTGGATCATAAGACAATTAACTTGTAGCTATACATTGTAGAAAAATGGTGTAGTAGAAAGGAAAAATAGGGTACTGATGGAATCAGTAGGAGCTATGCTAAATGAGAAGAGTTTGCCAAATGGTTATTGGGTTGAAGCAGTAGTGAATGCTATCTATGTGCTGAATAGAACTCCTAAACTAGGGATTCATGATGTAACTCCATATGAGAGGTTGTATGGTCATAAACCTGACATTTCACACTTGAAGGTATTTGGGAGAATTTCACATGTGCATGTTCCTAATGAAAAGAGGAAGAAATTGGATCCTAAAGCTATCAAGTGTATGTTCCCTGGTTATGCACAAGAGCGGAAAGCTTACAAGTGTTATGTACCATCTACAGATGCGACATTGATTAGTAGAAATATTGTTTTTGATAAGATGGCATTGTGGTACGGTAATCCAATTGTAGTGGCTACTGATGGATCAGTCAGCACTACTAATGCTAAAAACACACCTATAGTGAGTACATCTATGAGTGGTTCTACAAGTGATGGGTCACCTACAGTAAGTCCTTGGTCACTACGCTTGCCGAACTCGTACTCCTATGTCCACTGACACGGATATGTCAGTGAAGGGGAGGTTGGATAAGGGAAATGAAAAGATACTTGAGGATGTGACAGGTCCACTTAGAGCAGGTTATGAGTCATCTAAGAGTGATAGTTTGGATAGTGAGTTTGGCATTTTGTCTATTATGATGCCTGGAGCAAGGCAGAGTTGTTATGTACCGCCTCATGAGAGGCAAGCTCAGAGTGAGCCATAGCTACGGAGATATGAGAGAGTCAGAAAAGTAGTTGACAAGTTTATATACACTGGTTACTCAGCCTGCCATTATGCATATATGGCTAGTGTGACAAGTTAAAAAGAACCTATAAAGTTTGATGATGCAGTCACATATGATAACTGGTGTGCTGCCATGGATGAGGAGTATGCAGCCCTCACTGAAAATGAGACATGGGAATTGGTTGATTTTCTTGAAGGAAAAGTCCCCATTGGTTGCAAATGGGTGTACAAGGTTAAGTGCAAGTCAGATGGTTCATTAGAATGCTATAAGGCCAGGCTGGTTGGCAAAAGGGTATGCACAACAATATGGCCATTATGAGGAGACTTTGAGTTCGATGGCTAAAATGGAAAGAGTTAGAACTGTCATTGTTTTGGAAGCATGCAAAGGCTAGAAATTATGGCAAATGGACGTCAAGAATGCTTTCTTGAACGGTGAGTTGGCTGAGGAAGTATATATTGAGCAGCCTGAAGGCTATGTTCACCCGGACTTTCCTACACATGTTTGTAAGTTGAAAAAGGCTTTATATGGACTTAAACAAGCACCTAGAGCATGGAATGCTTGGATCAGCAGTTATTTACTTCAACATGGATTGAGATTGGGTGATGCAGATCACAATTTGTTCACAAAGAAGACATATCATAGATATGTATTTCTAGTGGTTTATGTAAATGATCTTATCATCACTAGAGATGATGAAGAGGGCATTACTGAAATTAAATCATGTTTACAGGCTGAATTCAATGTCAAAGACCTTGGTGAACTAAAGTATTTTCTTGGGATTGAGGTAGTCTCTACGCCTCAAGGTATATGGATGCTACAGAAGCAGTATGCTCATGACATGTTACATAAGTATGGTATGGCTAAATGAAAGCCTATGGAAACACCTCTTGATCAGAATGTTCTGTTGTGCAGATTGATATTGGGAATGACATAGAGAATGTGACCATGTATTGACAGATGGTGGGCAGCCATGGGGGATTCACTAGTAGTAATAAGGAGATGTCACTCGCGTGCAAGAAATATATGAAAATACCCCTTATCTACCCCCTATTTATGGGACCTTGCCTTATAAAATGTACCTTCCTTCCCTTAAATAACCCCCTCCCTTACACTCACATGGTACCATACGATAAACCCTAGTGGACCCCCCGGGTGGGCAGCTTGATATACTTGACTATTACCTGTCTTGACTTATGTTATGAAGTGGGGCTGATTAGTCAAATCATGCAGAAGCCTTGCAAACGACATTTAGATACAGTCAGAGGATCATGAGATATGTAAAGGATACTACAGATTATGGGCTATTTTATACATATGGAAAATCTCTTGACTTTACAGGGTTTACTAATGCTGATTGGGCTAGTTGTGCCTATGACAGGAGGTCAACTAGTGGTTATGCATTTTGATTGGGAAACATCATGATCAGTTGGTAGAGTAAGAAACATCCTACTGTTGTATTGTCTAGTACAGAAGCTAAGTACAGAGGAGCTTCCTTAGCGGCTTGCCAAGCACTTTGGTTAATGAAACTACTGAAAGACTTGGGAATACAGTTGGAAAGTAGAGTGAGATTGCATTGTGATAACCTTAGCAGTGTTATGTTGGCTAGCAATCTTGTCTACCTTGCTAGGTCCAAACATATTGAGGTTCACTACCATTTCATCGGAGAAATGGTTCTTACAAGGCAGATTGACTTGATTCAAGTGAAGACTAAAGACCACGTAGCAGACATATTTACCAAGTCTCTTGGTGATGAAAATTTCATATATTCTAGACAGCTACTTGGAGTTTATCAAATGGTTTGAGCTAGAGGGGGAGTGTTAGAATATCAAGCTCATGTTACTCTTCAGTCACTCTATCTTTATGTGTGTGACCGACATTAGCTGGATATAGTTGTACACGTGTGTGACATTCAATAAGTCTGTGTAGTCAGTGACTTAACCATAGTTAGTCTTGGCTACTCATACATATGTGTGTAAGTCTCTTTCAGTTAGTATGATGAAAGAATAATGGAAAAAAAAACCAACAATGAGCTGAGGCTCATCTTCCACTTCACTTTGTCCCTCTCCCTCTCTTCCAACAATATTTACAAGCTATAGAGTCTTGATCTATCTTATATATAATTATATCTTCTATCCTAGTGTCCCATCCCTCATCAACAAATTGTATGACAAGATCATACGTTAGTCTCTTCACTGAAAGCATGAGCTTTGATATTCTTATCTCAACATTAGAAAAGAAGTCAATAAATATATTAATAGGCATGAACAAAGTAACTTTACTTAGCCTATTTGAGATATTATGTTTTGATGCTCTTTGTGTCTCAGAAAATATTTTACATCTATAGCTCTCACTAGTAGCTGGACTTGGCTAAGGCCACTCAAAGCTTGAAAAATCTAGCAAAGGAAGGGGGGATATTGATCCCCATTGGCTACTACATTGCATGGATGAAGGAATTTCATGTGCACACTAAGACATATGTCGAAGAATTAGATGTAGTATTATGCTAGAAGGGCTCCTCGAAGCTAGATCAACCTATCTACTATGCAAGAATTAAGGTCACTACATAGTGACGACGTTAGAATGCCTAGTCATGGTGTTTGCCTTGGAGAAGCTTCAATACTACCTGCTTTTGATATACTTCAAGTTTTATGTGGATCATGAGGCATTATCTTTCCTGATGAATAAGGTAGATATGAAGGGCCGAATGATGAGATGACTCCTTCTATTCAAAGAGTTTGAGTTTGACGTGATTAGCAAGCTTGGTCGCTTCCATGTTTTGGCCAATAATCTATCGTAGATTACTTAGACTAAAGACAAGGAGGAGGATGATTTGGACCTCCTTGATACTTCCTTGTTTCTAGTTGAAATAGTGACCCCATGGTATGTAGACATTACCAACCTCTTGGCCACACAACAATAACCCTTGGCATCTCTAGGAGGTGGTTTAAATAAGAGAGGAAAAGATAAAGTGCTACGAACATGTATTGCTTGGAGGAGGAGATGAGATTCGGATCATGCTAAAAGAATGCCATGAGGAGCCCTATGGCAGTGGACACTTTGAAGGAGAAGCCTATGAGGAGCCCTATGGCAGTGGATATTGATCCCCATTCGCTACTACATTGCATAAAGATACGTATGACTATCGCAAACATTGTGATGCTTGTCAGTGGTGGATGGGAAAGACTAACAAATACAATGCTATGTCATCACAACCCATGCTTCCCCTAAAGCCATTTGAGAAGTGGGGCATCGATTTCATGGGCACCATTGATCCTCCCACTAGAAGGAAGCAAAACCAATACATTCTTGTATGTAGTACTGACTACGTGACATAGTGGCGTGAAGCCACAAAGCTCTCAAGTGAGATGATGGCACTAGTGTGGCCTTGTTTGTGTATGAGAATATCATTACTTGCTTTAGCAATCCCTTAGAGTTGGTCATTGACCAAGGCACTTACTTTCTAAACAATATTATGAAAGATCTCATAGAGCTTTAAAAGTTATGCCATCGCAAGTCCACACACTACTACCCTAGAGCCAATGACCAAGTCAAAGTTACCAATTGCATTCTTGGCTTGATCCTAATGAGGAAGATACATGCACAAGGAGTTGAAGGAAGGTGACCTAGTCTTTGTCTATTATTCATGCTCTGGCAAGTTTTCAAGAAAGCTCCAACAACACTAGATGGGCCCCTACAAAGTCCTAGTAGTCGACCTTAATGGCTTTATCCAAGTGCAAGCTCTTGATGCCTCTAAAGATCCCTTCCTAATCAATGGCTATCCTCTAAAGAAGTACTTCCCTCCCTAGGGATCATGACAATCATAATAGACAACCCCTTCCTCCCTTGGATGTCAATTGGTGATCCTTTGTATATTGCTACTAATAGCCATCATTGTGCTTTTGACGAGGTAACATTTTCCTTCTGGCCCCTCAGCTCCACCTCCCACCCCTATGCTATTACCTTCCTATTTGATTCAACGGATTTGCCAAGGTTGGTTCTCATCTATGGTATTCTACCATTTACTTTTGCAGAATGGAAAAGAAAAAGAAAAAGAAAGATCGTGAGAGAAATGGACTTCGGTCCCTATCATGCAACACAATATTAGTGAGTTTGGGAATCTCCCAATTCCCATTTTTTGAATACTAAAAAGGTGGCACCCAGATAACATGCCCATAAGTTTCTCAAAACCATATGATGTGACCTATCATTGGAAAGCGCTTGAAAAATGGAATCTATTGAGCTATAGAGCGCTCAATTTGGAGTTATAGTGTTAAAGTTATGACAAATCCAAAGATTTGACCATGTGTTCCAAACTTATGGGAAATTCCCATATTCCCCAATATGGTGTTATGCCGACCTACTATTTGAGAAAAGGTGAAAACACCCTCGAGAGTAAGATAAAGAAAAAAAAAGAAAGAAAAGAAAGAGAAGAAAAACCAAAAGTGTTATGGGAGAAAATGAAAAAATTCCATGCCATAACATGCCTTGTTCCAAGAAAAGGTGGCAAACATCCCTAGATAGGAAGATGTCTTTGGAAAAGGTTGCAATACCCCACAATCCAAACTAGTTGAATCCTTAGTCAAAATTTTCACGATACAATGCTAAAGCCACCTCCCTTGGTGTAGTGTGTCCTGTGACTCTACAAAGCATTTGACTCCTCCAGCAAACATAACCTATTATATCAATAAATAGCTCTTGATTTGTTTGCTACCTCCCTGGATATGCCTCTTCCTCAACAATAGACATTGTTCAACATTATCAATAGGTCCAAGCTAATCTTTATCAATAACCCTTGAGTGTTGTAAGCTTTTATCCTACCTAGATGGGGATGTGAGTATGGGCTACCTTCTAAAATCTATCAATCGAGTATAAGACAAAGGATGGGATGAGTGACCAGTCCTTGCCCTTTAAATCCAAATGAGAGGTGAGATATGTAAATGGAGCGTTGTTTGCATGGGCTCGATCTCTCAATGTACAAAGCATGATCTTTTCATGTGCATGTCACTATAAGGCTTCATGGCCTTTCTTCTCACACTATATGCTGGCACAAGGCAGGATGTAGTGCCCTACCTACCTCACCCCACCCATTTGTCCCTTCCCCCACCCACCCCTTTGTCCCTTTTTGTTTTAAACCCCTCACCCACCACCCCATTCCTTTAAACCACCCACCCTGAGTGTACTATGTCCTTCCCACACACATCCATTTTTTATCCCACCCCTCATCTAGCCCACTGCAAATTTTTCTCTTAACCACTCGGTATGCCCTTATGGCATTTGTTTTGGGTTTTCTTTGTCATCATTCACCATTGTTCGCACTAGAGCTCCGTCATGGCTGCATGGGTGTATTCTTCCAGCTGTCATTCATGAGTGAGGATGTGTGTGGGGTCTCAATCGTGTCGAGGTGCTGTTGCTATTCACACGTAGTGTTGCAGATCGCAATACACACATTTTCTGTACTTCTAAATTGTTGAAAATACCAAAACATGAAAAATCCTTTTTAAAAATATGTAAAAACTTAAATAAAAGAAAAAAATTTCAAAAATATCAAGATAATTAAAAAAATTCATTAACCTTTTTTAGTCATAAAATTTGGCTAAAAATTACAAATGAACATTAAAAAAATTTAGTAAAAACTTCAAAAATTCATTAAAAATCTCAAAAATTCCAAAAAATAACACAAAGAGTTCTTAAAATCAAAAAAATTTGGAAAATTTCCATAACTCATTTTTTATATTTTGATTCTTGTCTCTCCTCACATAAAATCTAATAAACCATTGAAAATCAAATAAAAGTTAGAAAAAATAACTCTAAAAATCCAAAACAAATCCAAAAAGTATGAACTAAATATATGTGATCTTTTTGGTATGTTTTTTCTCATGTTATAAAATTCGAGCTATGTGGGATTATCGTTTGGATTGCTTCAAGAGTGGTTTTGTCTTCACCTATCAATTTTTGTGTGTCACTTCAGATTAGGATGCATTCACATACCCTACATGTATTTACATTTTTTGTGTGTTACTTCAGATTAGAAAGCATTCACATACCCTACATGTATTTACAATTTTTTTTATAACTCCATGCCAACCACATTTAATGGTTAAAATGAACCAACTCATCACTTTTACCATGGGCATCCGTGCTCAACACATACCACGTTAATTAAAATAAAATCAACACCTTGTTCACATTGAATGCACTTCATGCGCTAAACACACACAATTTTAATTGGTATAAAATGGACCATTTTTCACTCTTGTACCACATGTTCATAAAAAAACCCTATGGATACAATAAATTGGTAAAAAAACTAAACATGCATTTAGAGACCCATGGAGTCAGGATTGAAGTTTAGGTTCATTTAATGCACCATAAAATATAATAATTCTCTTAAAGGATAAATTGAGCCGCGATTAAAAAAAAGTTTAATCACCTAATTAAAAATTCATCCATTGTTAATAATTGGTCAAATCTATCTGTCATTAAATATAAATCCATCCTCAATGTACATCTCTCATCTAATTAATGAACGTGACACATGGGAAAGAGGGTGACGTAGTTGATTCATCTATCCATTTTGACGGGTTTCAGTCTAGTCTTGGTTTAGTTATCTCAAGAGTGGTGTAGTTTGTGGTATTACTTTTGCTTTTCTATTAGTCACAATGATATGGTTTGGGATATGATATGTCTATTTCTTTTACTTTTCTTGTTTGATACGGGCATAAGGATACCTATTTGTTACATTTCATGAAGCTTTCGGCCACATGTATGGGTAGGTCATGCCAATTTTTTTCTAGGACGTGGTTTACTTGGGGTGGTCTTCTGTATTGTGGATGAATTGATCCTCTATTAGGCCTCCCTTGTGTCTATTTATGGTGTGTGTTATGTTTCTTCTATTTGAATGGCACCTCAAACTCCTCTCCAGTCTAGTATGTTTCATTGGTTAGTCGTCAAAATTATTCTCAATTGGACCACATCAAACCTTATTACTAAGGTCAGGCTCTCCTAGTTTGTGACTCTCTCCTTGCCACTTATTCCTAATGATCCTACCTTATGTGATGATTTTTTAACCTCTTACATCAAGCAATCTAACTTTATTCGATGTACCGTTGTTGTGATGACACGTTGAGTATGGGAAAGGCTTTGTCTTTACTATTGTGGTGAATCTTTTCCAATAGCCTACCAGTTCTTTTTCAATGTTAATATTTTGAAGCTCTCGTCGAGACAAATCAAATAATTATTGGATGCCAAACAGGTCATCACTACATCTGGAGTCTATGTCTCCACAATATCTTATCATTTTTAGAAACAACTATGTCAGTTCCTTCAAGACATGTTTATGCCTACCAAGACTTCGTCCAATTATATGTCCAAGGAATTATTCATTATTTCCATAATGGTGCTTAAGGGCATAAGCATTGACTAGAGTTACTATCTCCTAGCTAAAATGGATCAACACTTTATCATGATGACTAGGGATAATGTAACTAATGTCATATATGGCTCTTATTTGTATGTTTTCCTAGCATACTCTACCATGCCAAAGAAATTCCACCATCTCTTCATAACCTTCTAGTGGTTTCCCCTCCTCTTGAGGATTGTGAGCATATCCTTGAATATCATGACTCTCCTCCTCTTTTGTGGTTGTTCAAAGAAAGCACTTAAAGTGAGTAGTAGAAACAGTTCCTCCTTCCGCTCCCCTATGCCAATTCCTACTACATCAAGAAGTACCCTTTCTCCATGTCTCAGTTCCAAATTTATTGCAAGCACATAGAGATGGTAGTTTGGACATACCAATTTCTTCTCTACATTGCCTAGTTTCAAGAGACATTGTTTGCTTCCTCTATAAGGACATTCGAAGCTCTATAGAGATCTCAGTTTTATAGCTTGTGCTACAATGTTCTTATTTTCATGAGGAGATGCAATACTCCAAGGAGGAGTTACATAAGATTAACATTGAGCTTCTTTTCATGAGTTACATAAGGTTAAAAATTTTCTGATCTTTCAAGCAGATGGTGGTACAAAAAGTGGATAGAAGGACCTATCATCGATCACCGTCAGAGCTTGCAAGCGATGAAGATGATGCACATGGTTGAGGATAAAGTTCTCTAGCTCCCTCTACCTCTTTATGGTTTCATCTAGAGTATTGGAAGGATCTAAAGAATATTTTTCATCTTCTTGATCCTATGCATATATTTAAGAGCGTAGGACACTCTTTATGGAAACATCTCATTGGTTTGAAGGACCCGAAGCAAGCCAAAAATTACTTAAAGGAGAAAAATTGCAAGCGTGCTTTATGGCCTCGAGTCGATGGAAGAGATAGGAAGAAAAGAGTATGCACATGCATCATGGGTGTTAACCCTCAGGTAGATTTCAATGATCAATCCGCGGATACAGTCTATTCAAACACCCATAGGATAGATATGGTGCATCATTGCAAAACATATTTACTGTGGATAACATGAGTCTTTTCAATGTGAAAACACATGATTGGCATAATTTCATCAAGGTAACTCTTACTTTTTTTGGTCCGTAGCTTGTTGTTGTCCTGACAAGTTGTCTGACTATATTGTAAAATGGATGTATGTAGCATGTTCTCCCTCTTTTCATCAATAGTTGTCTGACAAGTGGTGTTCATGATGTTATCTACCACTTGGGAAAGTTCCCAAGGTACGCCTACACTTTGCGCATGCCGATATCTATGCTTGGAATGGGATTTCATTTAATGTTCACCTATGTTTTTAGATGGATCACATCTAAGGAGATAGATGTGATGTAAATAGCGCAAAAGAAAAGGGAATTCATTGAGGTCCTTTGCCTGATGGAGAAGGAGCTACCAATTTATTTTTGGTGGATGAGATCTAGTTGAAACATTCTAAAATGTTGCAAATCTTGTATGTTAACAGGTTGTGTTGAATAGGTTTTGAAGATGCATCAAAACCCTACCACTTAAGTAGGATGTCCCAGCCTCTCTCTATTTCTCAACAGCTTTTCTCATAACATTTCATTTCATCTCTCTCTCTCTCTCTCTCTCTCTCTCTCTCTCTCTCTCTCTCTCTCTCTATTTGGAGGTACTAACCACACATTGTCTCGTCGATGTCTCAACATTCGAGCCATGTCATGCAGCACCCTATTATGGCTCCATTTGGTATTGAACTTGCACTCTAGGTGACTGAGCACCAACATTTTGTCGAGATTTAATTGATATGTGCATTGCAACAAAAAAATTAAACCAACCTCTCGATATTTTGAATCATTAAAGCAAGTCACAGATACATACGCCCATAGAACATGCACTCTAGGCATGTAGGTCTCCCAGTAGAAATCCGATGCGTCGATGGAAAAGATTACTACCTCCGACGAGTACCACACGTCCCTTGGCATCGATGTCGCAAGTGACCCTAAACTCTCCAGTGCAGGTCTTGAACGGTGGTTAATATGCTACAAGGCTCTCTTGCGGGGTGGCAGACACCTAGGAGTCTGAGTGCTCCCTAGAAGCCATTGCTACAGATGTAGATGTGGTGGCAGAGCTCTAGTGTTGCTGTCGTGGAGGCTCGCTACAAGTAAGAAACAACACAAGATAATTAGGCATATGTTCATAGGACCTCATACTAACCTAAAATAGAGGGGCAAGTTATCTAACCATGTCTCAATCTCTTGCTGAGTCACAACCCCATCACCCATTGGTTGGGTAGTGTCTCGAAGGGGAGTAGGTGTAGTGTCTCGAAGATGAGTCCTAGTAGCATCGGTAAGTTAGAATTTGGCCCTAAACTTATTATATAAAATATAAAACACTTCATTCCCTACATAAGAGGTGATCGACACCTATATGCTCCTCCTGTACCTCGTTCTGCATCTGGCTCTTGGGAAGAGCCCTCATCACAGTGAACTGGCCTCAAAATCTACTAGAGGCGAGCTATCATCACCTTCAGTTCTACGTCAGGAGGTGCTCATAATCTAGCCAATCCCTAGCTATGTACTCTTTGGGGATGCCGCTTGCCCACAAGATAGTCCTCAAAGCAATCAACAAACCAGTCCTGGAAGAAGCCATATATATAGACAACCTGTTTTCAAAAACAAAGAAAAATTAATACATCAATATAAGCAAAAAAAAATGTAACGTGCCATGTGGCAATGAGGACATGATCCTATTCCAGGTATTTATGTTCACTTTTAGGTGGATATGATAATAATTTGTCAACTCAAATCCAATCTTAGAACCATGAGATGGATTAGAAGTGAGTGGAAAAAGCCTACTATATTGTAGCCCTCTTCTCAAGTAGAATGGAAAGAAGTTTAGTTAACTCCCTCTTTCTGAGTCCTCAAAAGGTGCAAAGATTTCACGACTAGAAGAGTTGGGAGTACAAATCTAAGCTCAAGGATTGCTCTTGAGCTTTTCCAAGAACTTGAGGAGCTAGGTTTTGGTTGATATTCATAGAGAAAAAATAGATAATTAGTATTGTGATTGTATTTTTTTGGATCAAAAACACGGTTTTTGCATGTTGTAGAACTATATGATCAATTAGTCTAACCCAAGGTCTTAAGATTCTCGGGACTTATTAGTTATATCAGATTTCTAAATCTCTACATAGTAGGTTGTTGCTACATCTATAGCACACCATTGTATAGGAGCGATGCATATGGATTTCTGCTTTATAGCGCACTGCATAATTTGACTACATCCATTATATAGCCTTGCATTTGAGTATGCAGGTGTTGACTATGGATGAAAACATGTGATATGTCTATGCCTATGTTTGGGATGTATAATCAATGTGTATGCTCTTGGAGATGCTCATTGTTAGAAAGTATCACTCTCATGTTTTGTCTAAGTCACACCTAGGGCTAACTTGACACTCTCATGTTCTTTATGGTTATGATATGAAAATATAACCATATAAGATTCCACAATCATTATATTATAATTTATCATTTTGAAATAATCATATCCAAACTATACATTGTTATACAAGGAGACAAGTGGGTAGACATTTAAAAATTTGTTAATACATATGTGTGTAAGTGACATAATGTAAATGAAAAATGAATATTTGCATCAACGTGTATATATGAGTCCATGTATGAGTATTTGTGCTATGTATACATCTATGTGAGAAGATGCTTAGCTGGAATGTCTCTGAGGTGCTCACTGGGCAACTGGTGCAACCTATTCGGGGGGGGATGTGAGGTGTGGCCAGAGCAAGAAGATCTTTCTCTCTCTCTCTCACTATGCTTGTGTGTGTGTGTGTGGGGTGGTGGGGGGGAGGCAAGAGGGGGAAGAGTGTCTGGGTGGGTATGTGTGTGAGTGTGTGTGGGGGGGAGGGGGAAGAGGGCAGGGTGAGGACTCTCTCTCTCTCTCTCTCTCTCTCTCTCTCTCTCTCTCTCTCTCTCTCTCTCTCACGAGCTGGGGGAAATGACCCAACCCGCAAAGAAATTAAAATTTACAGAGCGTCACTTAAGTGACACTATTGCTTAATCGACGCCATCTATATTGCAAATGTCGCTTAATGTGTCGCAATTAGGCATCGCTTAAGCAACACCCACCAAAAATTAAAATTTTAAAAAAATGGGCTTCGCATAAGAGATTTCTGTCATTTTCTGACGTGTCTAACACCCCCTCTTTCTTCTAGTGACATTTAGCGGATGATGCGTAACATTTTGAAATGAATTTCATGTAATTTTTTCTTACTTTTCATCAATATATCCTTGATATATTGTAATGCCTCAAGGGTATAATGCTTTTCTAACCATGTAATCTGAGCAATGTCTCTAAGGCCTAATGATAGATTGGATCTAGACCACCACCATTACAAGGTAGATTTGGATTCTACGACAATATTCTATTAACTACTAATGGATTCCCTTCCTCTTGAGCCTATTCAGGACTCACTTTGTTCTAATAAGCACTCACATCTTTGTACACTCAATATTCTCAAAGATCTTAGTCACATGATTATTGGTGTAAATTAACTAATTGAATATTCATGGATATCTATCACACAATCCCACAATGGGAGAAATTCAAAATTGGCCTAATTTATTAAGGCGATTATTGAGTGTATGATGATCATGACTTGTTTTTTGTCCTAGGATGACCCTATTGAAATCATTCTGTTATCATGCTCCATCCTAATTAAGGTACTAATGAAACATTATTAACACTTTGGCTAATCAAGTGAAATGAAAAGTCCTAATTGTCCTCCATTCAAAATCTATCTAGATCACCGGTGAATCTTTTCACACATTGTCTTCCACTCACCATTAAATATTGTGAATGTGAGCATTGCACAATATCAACCTATTGAAAGAAGCCCATTCATTCTAAGCCCATGTGTGTGCACGAGAGAGAGAGAGAGAGAGAGAGAGAGAGAGAGAGAGAGAGAGAGAGAGAGAGAGAGAGAGAGAGAGAGAGTGTGTGTGTGTGTGTGTGTGTGTGTGTGTGTGTGTGTGGTTTTATATCTCAGAAGGAGAATATGTCAAATTGGAACTTGAATCATGAAAGAAAAGTAATATGTCTAGTGATGAAAGATTTGTCCAAACTATGAGAGGACTAGAAGTGGGCTAGATTATTGTATAGCTTTACTGAAGGTGCTATACTCATATGAAATTATTGGCTAGGCATTGGCTCAGAGGTCCTTTCAAGCAAAACAATGACACACACAAATAGACATAGCATTTCAATTATTGCTCTTTAGTACAATCCAAATACATATAAATTATGGCCATAAAGGCCTACATGACTATAAATCAATGAAATTAATATCTTTATATACCTCATAATCATTATCACTCTTAACCCCTCTTCACTTAAAATTGTTCACACTTGCTACATGGCATGCTAGTCATCAAAGTTTTGCATTGAGCATGTGAAATCATCACATCTTTGTTAGCCGATATTCATTGTTATTTGAAACAATTTAAGAATTGTCTATATATGGCATGACACTCAAGGAGTTAAGATGGTGAAATTCATTGTCTCTCTCTACACCTTTGTTTGTAATGGAAGAATCGTGGTGGTTAGAAAAAGCTCTTCCATATGTACCTCAAACTTGAAGAGAGCTACATGTAAGAAAGCATATGGGTCTTAAACTCTACAAAAAAATAGTCTCATGAATAAATATTAAAATACTAACTTTTAAAAAACTCACATCCACTAGAAAGGTCCCATGAGTGAGGTAATACCATGTATTGAGATTTTCAAACAAAAATATTAATGTGATAAAGTATTTATGAGTAGCTTCCCAAAAATGTTAGTCCAACAAATTCCTTCAAACAAATTCCCACTGAAGATTTAGAAGATGCTCCTCCCCCCCCTCCCCACTCTCTTTAAAGGATGATTATATTAATTACTGAAGTGTACAAAGTCACAAAAGAACTAGGACACACACACACACACACACACACACTCTCTCTCTCTCTCTCTCTCTCTCTCTCTCTCTCTCTCTCTCTCTCTCTCTCTCTCTCTCTCTCTCTCTCTCTCTCATCAATGATTTATTTGCTTATTGGTGAGTCATGCCCTTTCCATCTATTTGGCTCACCCTCTCTATTAACAAGTTGGCTAAGGTAAAAGCACCAAAACTCACCTTAGATACCAATACCACGAGTGCATTTTAACAAACGTCAGTGCCTTTCCAGCACTTTCTTCTTTTGTTTGGTAGAGTGTTCATGTATGTATCTCTTTCTTCACCTTGACGTTCTACCTTTCCTACTTTTCAGCACACAACGCAAAGTAGAGCCAAAAAATGTCTACCGCCATTTGTGCAACCAGGCCTGGACATGTCACATAGCAGAGCGTGAGTGTATGATACATGAGATGAAGATGCTTCTTTGGCTATAATTCGATGTTAAACTTGAATTGAACTCTCTCTTTGGCCGCTGGATTTTGTATGTATCTGCATCGAATTATATCGTAATAGTTGCATTAGGAGAGGCGCACATGACCTCTGTTAATTCAGTTGGACTGTCAGGACAATGACTGTGGCAGGTTAACATCAATATGTTAAAAACATGGAGCAACATTAGTAGCTTGATTAGCTCAGTGACGACGCATGTGGGCATCACATCAAGGATCTTCACAGTGCGTGTCGCATGATTTTCTTTATAGCCAATTGGATTTTAAAGCATATTAAACTGTTAATGGAAGCAATCTGCTGCCCTCCTTTTCCCCATTTCCAAAAGCATCTAGTGGCAACCGATTTATACGCATGTTCATAACAGTCCTCCACTCGCATAATATTCTGCATTTACCAAGCAACCTTGCAATGCTACCCTCTTTTAGCACTGCATTCAAGCATGTAATTATACTCGAGTATTGCCATTAACTCTGGCATGCTAATTGGCATGCCTGTGCACATGCTTGCTAGCTAGTACACATTAGAACATCTCAAGGTCGTTTTCTGTACACCGTGTGCCTTTATCCACGAAG
Organism: Lygodium microphyllum; assembly: GCF_053477565.2. NCBI lineage: Eukaryota > Viridiplantae > Streptophyta > Polypodiopsida > Schizaeales > Lygodiaceae > Lygodium > Lygodium microphyllum. The sequence goes on along the minus strand of NC_141160.1, from coordinate 49,409,680 downwards.
TGCATTTCATGACAAAGGACCACTTTGAAAACAGTCCAATATGCTTATCTAACTATCACTGGTTTCATTAGTGTAATCAGCTCTGGCGAGTTGCATTCTATCTTTTCACATCAGTTTTCACCATTTTTGTATGTGAAAGCTGGCCCTGATCCTTTTTGCATAGTCTTTGTCACCAATTAGCTGTCTTGGTTGATTCCCGTAGTTTACACGTCTCCTTGTGTTCCTTTGCAAACTGACATTATGTTTAAACCCTTCCAAGCCTTTCCAGATCCAACAAGATAATTGATTATTACGCAGTTCAATCATCTGTTCTATCAATCTTCATGTCAGAAGATACGCATATATATATCTATATATATTATAGAGTTAGCCCATCAACCTAGCATACACATTACAGCAGTAGATAGCTTCTGTACTGCATCTATCTCATTACTGCACTCAGCATGGCGTTTCTACGTCATCTATTGATCACTCGACATTCTTTGCAGCTCCTGCTAGTCCTTGGCACTAGCGTCACTTTTGCAGCTTCCTTGAGTGTTAATTTCTATGAGAAAACATGCCGAGACGTTGAGACCTTGGTGTTTGAGGCAGTGCAGGCTGCCACCAAGCAAAATCCAACGGTGCCTGCTGGCCTGCTCCGGATGCATTTCCATGACTGCTTTATTGAGGTCTCTAGTTCATGATTAAGATTGCCCGATAATCTTCTCATTCTTCTGTAAATGTTGCAAATTTGTTTCACTCACTCTCGGGTACTGTGGATGATTAAGAAGTAAGCACTAGCCACATGATACGTGATCAATATATGTCATTGAATCCAGGGCTGTGATGCATCCATCCTTGTTGACTCGACCACCAACAATCAAGCTGAGAAAGATGCCCCTCCCAATGTGTCCCTTCATGGGTTTTATGTGATAGACAATGCAAAAGCTAAGATCGAAGCTGTATGCCCAAAGGTGGTGTCTTGTGCTGACATTTTGGCGATTGCAGCGCGTGATGCAGTTGTGTTGGTGAGTACCCACTTTGATGGAGCTTTATCTCACCTGAATCTGTAACCCTAAAATGGAAGGATTTCACCTTTGTTAGTTTGCAACAGCTTCAAATCATAAACTTGTTTCACTTGTTGTGGTGGTGTACTCTCAGTCTGGTGGTCCAAGCTGGCAAGTCCTGAAAGGCAGGCTGGATGGGCGGGTGTCCCAAGCATCCAAGACAAGAAGCTTGCCAGCCCCAACCTTCAATGTTTCCCAGCTACTCCAGAGCTTTGGGATGAGGAAACTCTCCCTCTTGGACATGGTCGCCTTGTCAGGTATTAAGAATAACTCCAAGTTTAGACCAATTCCCACAATAATTCAAACGTTGTGGATTAAGACAAGTACATTGAGCTTCTCTGAGGGAGGGATCGCATATAACATAGCCAGGTGCAATTGGGGAAAGGGGGAAGAGGTCCTTGAGGCCTAAAGTTTGAAGGTTGCAACACCGTTCAAAGGAAGTTTTGCCCTTCTAAGGAAGGGTGATAACTATATTGCCCTTCAAATCAAAGGTTATAAATTTAGAAAAATAATGATATTCCATTCTAATCTTTTAAAATGAAAAGGAGACTTCTCTAAAACCTTCCAAATGAAAAGCTGGGCAACCCTTCAGTAGCAGACCCCAACCACACCTCGCTAGGTATGCGGTGGCGTCCCAAGTAGTATCCTACACATAATACTGAACACTACAGGGAAAAAATGGAAAAGAGCCCTTGCTCCCACATATATGTGTGGAGAGAGCGATATATACACTGGTAATGGGAAAGAAGAAGAGAAATAAACCTACGTACATGCCATGCAGATTGGATAAAGAGCAAAGGAAAGGATAGGTTCATTCGTTCGTTCGTTGCGATATAATTGTGAGTGGGTGGGTGGCTACAAGGATTCATGCATTCATTCATTGTGGTATTGTGTGTGGGGTGCTGTGGCAGGAGGTCATACCCTGGGGTTTTCCCATTGCTCCAGCCTCCTCCTTCAATAAGCGGTTGTTCGGATTTTCGAGCACGCAGGACATCGACCCCAGCATGGAAGGCACATTTGCACAAGCGCTGAGGCAGGCCTGCCCCTTCCAGAACACTGACAAGCGGGCCGGTGCGCCCCTGGATGACACCCGCCTCCTCTTCGACAACCGCTACTATGCGGATCTGGTGGCCCACAGGGGCGTCTTCATCTCCGACCAGAGCCTCTTGTCCGACCCTCGCACCCGACCCTTGGTCGAGCGATTCGCCCACAGCCAATCCGACTTCTTCGCTAGCTTTGCCAACTCCATGCTTCACATGGGGAGCGTGGGAGTCAAGGCCACGCGCGCCTGCCACCGGAGAGGTCCGCACCCATTGTCGCATCATCAATCGTGATGCATCGTAAGCTGCACCGAAGGGGTCTGCACCCATTGTCGCACCATCAACCGTACTGTTGCACCACCGGAGAGTTTGCGACCCAGTGTCGCACCATCCACGCTGCTACATCGTAAGCTGCTCCACCGCGACGACCTTCTTACGTCCCCACACCTACCCCATCAAATCTACTAACCCCCGCATCCCTATTCTTTCACATCAATGTCATGATGAGTGAGTGCATCCCTAACCTTCCATATTCATAACATGTGCGCTTGTGTAATCACATCTCTTCCCTTCCACAACCTAGCTATGACTTTTTACTACCATACTTTTCCTTGTTGGAAAATATAAGACATCATCATTGTCATGATCATACAACTTTTCAGTGCATGAAAGTCGTATTATGCATCATCATTGTCATGTTTCACGAAAGTTGTGTATATTGAACAACTTAATCAACAAGACTAGTCGCTCCTAAACAATAAGCGCCATATCATAACAGAAAACTTCTTGCAAATTGAAATTCTTTTACAATTTCTTTTTCATGTGATCACAACAATATGCTCTTAGTTAAGCTAAACCAATTTCCTCACCACTAATGTGTATATCCTCAATCTTCATAAATAAGTTATAAAGTCTACCTTTACCTCATGATCAAACTTAGTCAACTTTACTCTTGTTCCTTGGTTAAGAGAATCAAATTCTATACACGGGATTCTTATAAACTACTTGGTCAACACAATCAAATGTTTATACATGGGAGTCTTGTAAACTTCTTCATTAAATAATAACCTAGAAATTGTTGAATATCTTATTCATCCTTCCCAATAAGAAAAGAAAGACTAGATGTGTTTCATGCCAGCATGGAATATTCGATTCTTGATGATAGCAAGAGCACTTTCACTATCAATGTAGATAGGGGTAGGGGATGGCAAGTTAGCAATAAGTAACAATTTGACCATGTGACCAAATTTTGACCATCCTATAAACTCACTAATATAGTGTTTACCCATTCATAATCAAGAAAAGCATGTAATTATAAATTAGAATAGAATAAATTGTAATCATGATTAAATGTCAAGACATAAGACAAATGCTTGTATAGATTTTATTGTATAGATGTATTGCTTGACTAATAAAGAGGACTAGCTAGCTTGATCAACATTATTGACAAGACCCCATAACCACGCTTCACGTGGTTGCCATCATTACAAAGGTTGTGAAGCAAGACCTTGCTTTCTTGCTTTATATTTCCATGAGCAAGGGGAAGAACAGTGCTATACATTCGCTCACATAGCATGATTGTTTTCCTTTCCTCACCAAATATCGATGAAAAAACATGTGCGCTCAAACATAATGATGCCTAGATTTCTGGGTTGTAAACATAATAGATAGAGATGGTTATGCCTTCTCATCGGTTTCATTTCTTGTTACTGGTTCATAGATTTTAAAAATGCTCTAAGTCTGCCATGTAGGTTAGCTATGCAGATTTGTTATATTCATGTTTGTATTTGTGTGTTCTTGGGTGTCATTGTGATGCTTCGCAAAAAGGAAAGTCTTGCATATGCCTATATAATACATATACATGTTGAATGATTTATGATTTGTCAATTGTGTTTACATGGGGTCCAAAGTGCTTATGCATGTATATCACATAAATTTCAAATTCATTTTTCCCACATGTTTGCATGCATGTGATATGAAACCATATTTTTTTACTATTTAGATATGCAAGTTTGGGAGTTTTCATGTTACACACAACATTCACACACAATGAGAGGGAGGGACACGTCATTTTCTAGACAATATGTATGTTCTCTATATCACATGTATTCAAGACCTATTTATAAATATCTTTATATGTGAACTTTTCCTAAATAAAAAACAATCCTTTCTTATTCAATCTATAAACGACCCCTTCATGTTACACCCCTCTATATATTTAAAATGTATTAAAATCATAATCTCAAAATCCCTTGTTGTAAACCCACATGATACATACATATATCCATGAGTGACCCCCTTGAGGTTTTCTAACTTCTTACATATACAATCAAATTTTGAAAGCTCATAATTAGTATTTATATAAAATTTCCTTTTAAAGTCATAACGGCACATGTTGAAGGTATTGTTATGAACTCTCTCAATGGCATAACACATCATGCATAATATTACAAGTATGAAGCATATATCAATAATCATGATCATTTAGTCTTTAACTACACACACCCACAAACATACATGTGTGTGTGTGTGTGCACACTCACATGCACACAAATTCACTCTCAAATGGGATGCTTTCAAATTGCAAAATATACATAATGGCGTCAAGCATTTTTGAACCCACATGATACATATATATATCCGTGACCTGCTTTAGGTTTTCCAACTTCTTACATACACAAAAACTTTTGAAAGCTAAAAATTCAGTATTTATATAAAATTTCCTTTTAAAGTCATAACAACAGATGTTGAAGGTATTGTTATGAATTCTCTCAATAATAAAACACATCGTGCATAGTATTACAAGCAGGAAGCATACACCAATATTCCAGATCATTTAGGCTTTAACTATACACACCCACAAACATACCTTTATGTGTGTGTGTTCACACTCACATGCACACACATTCACTCTCAGATGTGGGATGCTTTCAATTTGTAACATGTTCACCTGTTGTCTTCAAGACACGTCTTAGCAGTCCATCGGAAAGGATGTCTAGAAAGCTCCGTCCGGCACTCCCATGGAATGTTACGGGGTTTGCGATCTAGGACTTTCCGCGTCTACCACGTAGCAGAAGTATTCCAGCCGTTCCCACTTAGGACCCCCGACCTAAACTAGGGTTTTTCCCTATTGGTCATTTCTTGACGGCAAGTAGCGTCGAACCCCAACGAATTACTTTACGCAGAAACACCAGGTCCGAAGCGGATTCATGCTGCACTTGGTTCAAGGAGAATGGGAAACAAGACGGATGTGGAGCTCAACCTCTCTGCCATAGGCATAGTCCCATTCCGTTCCCCTAAAACAACGTAATCGGGATCATTTATAACTTAGACTCTAGGTCAGTGCCCTTTTTATGTTCGTATCCTTTGAAACGATCTTCTCGCTGTCCATCATGATTTGAGAAAATCTCCCGGATGTCGAAGGGTTTTCGAAAGCAAAGTCGTGACCACAGAGGACCTTTACTAATTTCAGGATAGAAGATCAATCAAGCGAGTTCATGAAGAAATCTGATTTATAAACTGGCTGCTAAAAAACTGAAGTCGTTCACGTCCCTTCTTGCTATTTCAGAAAGAGATACTCTACAAGTTATCCGTTGATCAGTATTGTATAAGAAGCACCAAGATAATCTATATGCTGAAGATAAGACTCTTGCTATTTCAGAGAGGAACACTCTGCAGGTTGTTTGCTGACTATTTTTAAGCCATGGAATACATATTTTCTTCCAACACTGTTTAGAGCCACACTTGATTCCTTTTCTGCTCTGCTTCTACTTGTAGAACTGGGAATTAAATCTATCGTGATTGGAGATAGGACATCTTTCAGGTTTTTGAAACGCAATCATGTATAGCTTCTGGCTATGCACTAGAGTGAAGGATGATAAAATGCAGTCATTCTTTTTGACTGAGACACTGAAATATTTGTACCTGCTCTTCTCTCCCTCTGATCTTATTTCTCTTGATCAATGAGTTTTCAACACCGAAGCTCAACCAATCAGAATCATAGCACGTGGGCTAGACAATATTTACTGACAGAGCTTTTCAGGGTGATTTGTTTCACACTACAAAGGGCCTAAGCAAATGGGTTAATTGTGACTATTTGTGGTTAGTTAAGAGGCTTGAGGTCTCAACAGCTTAGTAATTAAACTAGCTCTGAGAAATTCTTTCTTCATGAAGCCATCACCAAATCAGACTTTGCATTCTATGTAGATTCTCCATTAAGCCTCAGCATCCGCTTGCTTAACATGGAAAAAGCGACACACAGGCCTCTGGCAATTTCCACGTAGATAGTCTTGACAAACAACAGCATAATCCGCATTCCCACTTGCAAGTGTGTGGTGGGCATACCGACACTCTTCTGTACCCCTTGCACAACGTCCCCTAACAAAGTCCCTGGAGACCTGTTATGTTTCAGAGGCTTTTCTGTTGTGAAGATGATTATCTTCCATGCATAGATGCATGTATGTGAGTACCACAGAGACAAGAGCCATGAAGGGTACTTCTGTTTCGGAATATCCCTTGGAATTTGATTAGTGCGTACGGGGTATTGAATATGCTCTGCTCTTGCGCCAATAAAGCCTCCAAGTAAGGTCAAAAGGACTGAGATACAAAACCAATGGGCCAGAAGCCTCCCTTAGATGGAACAAACACAAGCTTCAATTTCTCTGGACCCCTTGATCACAGTATCGGTAGCTCTAAGAGGCCACTTCTTCTCTAATGCCATGGCCATGGAAGCCTCTGCAAAACTGCGAATTGACTCCTCAGTATTATACATACTCAAGGCCACTCCCCTAGCTCCCTCCAAATCAAAAACACCTCCAACGACTCTCTCTACCTCCCTCAATTGCCTGTTTGCGTTTTTGAATTGCCTATCCTTCACTCCGATCGCAAGCAAAGTACCGTTCTTCTCCAGTGAGGTATTGCTTGAAGGGTGGAATGCCATCCTTCCTTAATAATCAGAAAGCGTGGTCATCATCTCAAGCAGTATTCCAAAAGGATAGTTCGTGTAGATGAAGCTACTGAGCTCAACGAGAACTTCGGGATTGCTGTCTTATGAATTAGCTGAAGGGATGACCTTCAGTGGTGGAACCTCTGGCTAAGGATAGCAACGTTTACCTTTTACCGTTGCATGTGCTATGGAGGAGCCGGCTGCAAATTGGAAGTGTGCACGCCAGTCGACTTGGAGAAAAGGGTCCGAGGCTATAGTCATGTGCACGGGGAAGCTGCTAGAGGAACGAAGAGCATGATTGTAACCACCATCATGAGTCTACCGAATGCATCATCATTTTTGGAGAGAGAACATTAATTTGCAATTTCTCCATGTTGAACTCCTACCTCCGAGAGTACCGATATTCCCCTGTTTTCTCCATTTTTTTGCTTTTTCTTGAGGCTTACAACACGCCGTCAAAAAAGTGGCCTTTTTCCCCCCAATTAAGAACTCCCCTAATGGAGCTGCCCTATATTATTCCATCATATGTGAATCATACAGATGTGGCAATTTAGCAAAGGGATTGACTGCAATCAAGATATTTTCTGTATATGTCTGCTCAAGCTCACCTCGAATTATTGTTTCGTACTGTTTTTGCATTGCCAAAAGCCTCAAGAAGGGAATTTGACTCGAGAACCTGTTGTTCAAATGTTCGTCCATCTGTAACAGCCCTTCCACCCATATAAGCCAAATATTGCAAGAGTGGCAATATGCTAACACAGTCTGTTGTATCTCAATGCTTCTCTGGTAGCAAATCAAGGAATCTTCATCCTGGCCAAGGACAAGATAAGCACTACCCAAATGCTCCCAAAACATATCAACCATTGGCTGAAGCAGTCCAAATTCCAATAGTACATCCTTCATCTGGTCAAGCATTTGTCGGATAGCTTCTGGATCTCGTAAACCAATGGATAATTGAATCAAAACATTAAGCATTGCAGCCTGTTCCAACCCTTTTGAACCTTGCTCTAATTGGGCCATCAAGGCCTCATAATTTTCCTCTACAAGAACCATAGCCTTCTCAATGTCTCCTCCTCATGAACTAGAATAATGTTAGGTAGTATCAACTCATTCAGAATCGTACTCGTCTGATTAAAATATGCATGTGTAGAGAAACATATCTACGACAATGTAAATGAGACTATTAGCTTCCTGCTTGAGCAGATTATGTAACAATTTGGTCCACCAAAGCATCTGCTCCCTGAGACTTAGCCAAGTAGGCATAAATAGTGTACCTCTCAATAGGCGACTCCCAACCTCTCTCAGATCTGATGCTAGAACCTGCACTAGTCAAAACATTATGCTGAATGTTCCCTTTGTTTGCCATCTCCATAGCATAAGTCCATAATGCTGACTGATTCTCTGATCCTTTCTCAATCTGGACTCCATACGCAGAAGCATCTCCTCTAGCTGTCACATAAGAAGTACGCGTAGCCATATCATCTACTAATTTCTTCATTCCGCCTTTCCCAAAATTGGTAGCAAGCGGAGCTCTTATTTCAGTCAACCAGATCTTGCCATCTTGTCCCCAAAATAGCAAATTCTTCCTCCTTGCATCTTGAAAAGATTCGCAATCCCTGCAATGCTGATGGTCCGTACTATCACACCAAATACATCTTCGATCTCTCCTAGGTGCGCTAGGAGCACTGCTAGGTGCAGCAGGAGCACTAGAAGGAATAGTAGGCACGGTCGAAGTAAACTCCTCTTTCAATTTTCCCACTTATTCTTCTTTAACTGACTCCAGTGTCAAATCCGTTATGCCTTTGATTATGTCATCAAGAGAGGAAGGAACCAACGGAGCGGATGGTTTTGGAGCAGAAGGAGCCGGCATCGGTCTTGGAATAGGAGGAACAGGAGGATTAGAAACAGTAGGCACTGGCATAGGCCAAGAAACTGGCTGAGAAAGAGAGGAAATGACAGGGGTAGAAGCAAACACAGGAGCAGAAGACGACGTCGGTGTCATGGATCCATTCTGTAGGCGAGTCTTTCATATCCGTCTCTTGATCAAAGTCGAGACCGCATCCTAGGAATCTTGCCAATCTGTTTTAAGACCCATAGGCTTCGCGCGATCCTCAAGAAGCTCTCCTAATTCTTCCTGAAGAGCAGGATGTGCAGCTTGTAAGAAAAGCTCAACTTTCTCAACATCCAATGCTCTTTGTTCAATAGCATCAAGCAAACTATACCTCTCTTCAAATTCTCGTATCAATTCTGAAGCAGCTAGACCTTTGTTTGTCATGTAGACCCACTCTCGAAAAGATCGCCTTGTAGCCATCCCAAAGTCCCCAAGAAAATACTCCTCTTTCAGGGCCTTCTTAAAATCTTGCCAATGCGATTTTTGAAGGAAAAGATCAGTCACTTTTACCCTCAAGGTGGGTGTGACAAGGCAAAGGAAATATTTACTCATAAGTCCTATTGGTACTCAAAAAAATCCCATCTTGATCTCATACGTCTTCAAATAAGCCAAAACATTACGGCCATCAAATAACTTCTTTTCATTCTCAACTGCTTCAATCGCCTTAGTCGCGCTGATTGCATTCTCTTGCTTCGAATATAGTTGCCTTTGCTGAGACAACTATTGTTGATGCAACTGCTGCTACTGTTGCATATACAATTGTGTCTGCTGATTTTGAACCTGCATATACATAGACATATTCTGCAAAATCTGCTTTAAATCATCCGTTGAAGTACTTGAAGCAGTAGTCAATGATGGAGTTGAAGTAGAGGACAAAGCAGGAATCGTAGAAGAGGCTGAAACTGATGCTGAAAAATCTCCCATCCTGAAATTTAAATGTGACGCTTTCACGTCAGGTTCACCAAACATGTTGAAGGGTTTTCGAAAGAAAATGCGTGACCACAGAGGAACTTGACTAATTTCAAGATAGAAGATCAATCAAGCGAGTTCACGAAGAAATCTGATCTATAAACTGGCTACTCAAAAACTGAAGTCCTTCACGTCCCTTCTTGCTATTTCAGAAAGAGATGCCCTACAAGTTATCCGTTGATCAGCACTGTATAAGAAGCACAAAGATAATCTGTATGCTGAAGATTAGACTCTTGCTATTTCAGAGAGGAACACTCTGTAGGTTGTTTGCTGTCTGTTTTTAAGCCATGGAATACATATTTTCTTCCAACACTGTTTAGAGCCACACTTAATTCCTTTTCTACTCTGCTTCTACTTGTAGAACTGGGAATTAAATCTATCGTGATTGGGGATAGGACATCTTTCAGGTTTTTGAAACACAATCATGTATAGCTTCTGGCTATGCACTAGAGTGAAGGATGATAAAATGCAGTCATTCTTTTTTACTGAGACACTGAAATATTTGTACCTGCTCTTCTCTCCCTCTGATCTTATTTCTCTTGATCAATGAGTTTTCAACACCGAGGCTCAACCAATCACAATCATAGCACGTGGGTTGGACAGTATTTACTGACAGAGCTTTTCAGGGTGATCTGTTCCACACTTCAAAGGGCCTAAGCAAATGGGTTAATTGTGACTATTTGTGGTTAGTTAAGAGGCTTGAGGTCTCAACAGCTTAGTAATTAAACTAGCTTTGAGAAATTCTATCTTCATGAAGCCATCACCAGATCAAACTTTGCATTCTATGTAGATTCTCCATTAAGCCTCAACATCCGCTTGCTTAACATGGAAAAAGTGACACACAGGCCTTTGGCAATTTCCACGTAGATAGTCTTGACAAACAACAGCATAATCCGCATTCCCACTTGTAGGTGTGTGGTGGGCATACCGACACTCTTCTATAAACCTTGCACAACGTCCCCTAACAAAGTCCCTACAGACCTGTTATGTTTCAGAGGCTTTTCTGTTGTGAAGATGATTATTTTCCATGCATAGATGCATGTATGTGAGTACCACAGAGACAAGAGCCATGAAGGGTACTTCTGTTTCGGAATATCCCTTGGAATTTGATTAGTGCGTACGGGGTATTGAATATGCTCTGCTCTTGCGCCAATAAAGCCTCCAAGTAAGGTGAAAAGGACTGAGATACAAAACCAATGGGCCAGAAGCCTCCCTTAGATGGAACAAACACAAGCTTCAATTTCTCTGGACCCCTTGATAATAGTATCGGTAGCTCTAAGAGGCCACTTATTCTCTAATGCCATGGCCATGGAAGCCTCTGCAAAACTGCTGACTCCTCAGTATTTTACATACTCAAGGCCACTCCACCAGCTCCCTCCAAATCAAAAACACCTCCAACGACTCTGTCTGCCTCCCTCGATTGCCTGCTTGCGTTTTTGAATTGCCTGTCCTTCACTCCGATCGCAAGCAAAGTACCGTTCTTCTCCAATGAGGTATTGCTTGAAGGGTGGAATGCCATCCTTCCTTAATAATCAGAAAGCATGGTCGTCATCTCAAGCAGTATTCCAAAAGGATAGTTCGTGCAGACGAAGCTGCTGAGCTCAGAGAGAACTTTGGGATTGCTGTCTTATGAATCAGCCGAAGGGATGACCTTTAGTGGTGGAGCCTCTGGCTGAGGATAGCAACGTTCGCCTTTTATTGTTGCATGTGCTATGGAGGAGCCGACTGCAAACTGGAAGTGTGCATGCCAGTCAACTTGGAGAAAAGGTTCCGAGGCTGTAGTCATGTGCACTGGAAAGCCACTAGAGGAATGAAGAGCAGTATTGTAACCACCATCATGAGTCTGCCGAATGCATCATCATTTTTGGAGAGAGAACGTTTCGCAATTTCTCCATGTTGAACTCCTGCCTCCGAGAGTGCCAATATTCTCCTGTTTTCTCCATTTTTTTGCTTTTTCTTCAGGCTTACAACATGCCATTGGACATGCTGTCCAAATATGGGATGATAGGCTGTAAGCCTATTTCAGTTCCTTTGGAGCAGAATGTGAAGCTGAGCGCAGATGCAGGTGAGCTTCTCGAAGACCCTACTATGTACAGACGCATAGTAGGAAGTTTGATTTATATGACTATTACCAGGCCAGATTTGAGCTATGCTGTTGGATTGGTAAGTCAGTTTATGCAGGCTCCAAGGAAACCGCATTTGGATGTGGCTAGACACATACTCAGGTATGTGAAGTCCACATTGCAGTATGGACTATTTTATGAGACTAGGGTTCAGATACACTTGCATGGATACATTGATGCTGTTTGGACTGGTAGTATTTCTGATAGACGATCTACTAGTGGATATGTGTTCTCTTTTGGGAGTGCTGCAATCACTTGGAGCAGCAAGAAACAACCTACAGTTGCCTTGTCGAGTACAGAGGCTGAGTATAGGGGTGCAACAATGACTGCATGTGAGGTAGCTTGGTTGCATAAGCTACTTTATGATATGCATCAGCCCCTACAGCTGGGCCAGTTGTCATTTACTGTGACAACATGAGTAGTATACACTTGGCAAATAACCTAGTCTATCATGCTAGAACAAAGCACATTGAGGTGCATTATCACTATGTGCAGGAGAGGGTTTTACTAGGTCTTATTGATCTAGTTTATGCCAGCACAGAGGATCAGGTAGCTGAGCGGCCTTTTCCACCCAATTAAGCACTCCCCTAATGGAGCTCCCCTATATTATTCCATCATATGTGAATCATACAAATGCGGCAATTTAGCAAAGGGGTTGACTGCAATCAAGATATTTCATGTATATGTCTGCTCCATCTCACCTCGAATTGTCATTTTGTACTGTTTTTGCATTTCCAAAAGCCTCAAGAAGCGAATTCGACTCCAGAACCTGTGGTTCGAATGTTCGTCCATCTGTAACCGTCCTTCCACCCATATAAGCCAAATATTGCATGATAAGTTTTGTTGTCTCTGTCTTGCTTGCACCACTCTCACCGCTAACAAGAATTGACTAGCTTTGAGACTCGTTAATCATAGCTCTGTAAGAAGAATCAGCAATTGCAAATACATGAGGATTTATCTCGCCTAATTATAACCTCCACCATTTTCTGGAGGGCTTTCAGCTCATCCATATAAAGTCTCAAATCATCAGTGCAATCCAAGAGTGGAAATATGCTAACACAATCTCTTTTATCTCAATGCTTCTCTGGTAGCAAATCAAGGAATCTTCATCCTGGCCAAGGGCAAGATAAGCACTATCCAAATGCTCCCAAAACATATCAACCATTGGCTGAAGCAGTCCAAATTCCAATAGTACATCCTTTATTTGGTCAAGCATTTGTTGGATAGCTTCTGGATCTCATAAACCAATAGATAATTGAATCAAAACATCAAGCATTGCAGCCTGTTCCAGCCCTTTTGAACCTTGCTCTAATTGGGCCATCAAGGCCTCATAATTTGCCTCTACAAGAACCATAGCCATCTCAATGTCTCCTCCCCATGAACTAGAATAATGTTAGGTAGTCTCAACTCATTCAGAATCGTACTCGTCTGATTAAAATCTACATGTGGAGAGAAACATATCTGAAAGAAAATTGCACTTTTGTGCATCAACATTTGGTAGGTTTCCATACTTGGTATACATGCCAACTAGAGCATTACAGATAAGTTCCTCTTACTCCAAGCCCCTCTCCACTATACTACCCACGCAAAACAAAAAATGCAAACACAACAACGAAGTATGTACAAAGTAACAAATTTCACACACACCACTTTTTGGTGGATTCCACACCTCGGATGTGCAGCAGTACAACACCGGCCAACCAGGACCACCCATCCATAGGACGGACCCATGGCCACATCCATCGCACTTTCCTCAGGTTATTTTAGTTATTTAATTACCTAACACATTTAGTTGGACATGTATCAATCAGCTTCCTTAATTAGCCCGTTAGGCACCGGTTCCTTCACGTAATCATAGCACTTGATATAGAAAAGCAATGCCAAACAAGTTCCTTTTCAACAGGTTATCATATTTATCTTTGAAATACAAAAAGTCTAGCTCATAGGCTTATCCATAATCCACCCGAAGGCTATCCAACAATCCACAGGGATTACTAATCCAAGATTCCGCCCGTAAACTAGTATGCGGGCCTCAAGATCCAATCCCGAGTCATGTTGGCCTCTTGTGCAGGGCTTGGAAGGCGAGGGATTTACGGCCATAGCCCCCCTGGAACTCAAGCATCCTCGTGCTCCAAGTAACGCTCAATGGAGAGACCTCTCGCGGCAGGTTCGGTCCACCTTCCCGGCACGGTTAACAACCCCCTTGGTTAGGGTCAGGTAGGAAATCAGGGGTAACTGAAGCTGCCTCTCCATTCATGCCTTCAACCTGAAGTATTAGATATCCATTTATCCTTTAATTCTTTGAGCAAACAAAGCAAAACACTGCTCTTAAAACTATTACAAGCACAATCATTTCAATTGGTTGCTATTTTGGCCAACTTCTAAGGAGCGAATCCTTCTTTCCGAATGCATCTAGCACTCGATTCGGGATCAATTGCGACTTGGCAAGATCCCCAAGGATTTATTTGTTAACCCTATATCCTGGGTTAGGGCCGTACCCTATTAACTCGACTTAGTCAATACCTTAAGTTCATATATTATTCCAATTTATTGATTGGTCTTTTGCTTCCAAGCAAATATCTAATCCATGTATCTTGGTCACTTTACCCAAGAAATGTACTATATCAGGACAATTATTCATCCTCTTGCAAGATAAACTTGCGTAAGAATCTGCCAATCTCATTCTGAGGAATTGGCCATTCCCTTGTGATCAAATCACAAGATGATGCGACTCTGCAACTTGTTGCACAAGTGTCGCATCAAACTATGGGACTATTCTACCCATCAACAATGAATTCTAATCACGGTATCATGATTAGATATAACAATCCATTCTTGATTGTATTAGGCCGACATTGTCGGTCCTAGGGTTACGAGTTCCATCTTTTTAGCAAGAGATTCTTAGGAAAAACCCCAGATCACTTCTTGCAAGTATGTTCCAATGTCCCTACATTCCATGGATGTGGGAAAGTCTTTAGGGTATAGGAGTTTTAGCTTTGGTAAATACGAACGACTAGGTGTTGCATTGAATTAACCTTTCCTAAACGAGTACCTTGCGGTTTTAGGTGTTTAGGTTTAAACCAATTTAACTTGTCTGGTCTTGAAGATAATTACGCTATCATTTTTGTAACCACATGATTCATTGTCTACGTATAAGTTGGTTTACAAACCCTAACTTTTCGGGTTAAGAGCAAAGCATAGGCTAAGCTATAGCATAATTCTAATTGATCATCCTATAACATGCAAACAAGATTCATGCTACTAAGCTTTTAGGACTTTATGTTTACGCATGCAGCCTTTTTCTATTTTCTTTTCCGAATGAATTTGTCGTAAGCTGATCTTACACAACCTTTCGTTGATTTAAGTTTTTAGGCCACTTGCCTAGAGTTAAATCTTCTTCATGTAGCCCTAGCAATTTCCTATGGTTGCTAGCAACTTTCTTTAAGAATCATTTCGAAAAATATGTTCAATAATGCAATATGTGGTTTATTCCTTCCATGCTTAATCGAAGTGTACTATCATAATTCTGTTTTGTAAATATGGGCATTAACTAATCTAATTAATGCATAAAGCCACTTGCTAGAAATGCATAGAAATCCTATGCTCACTTTATTTTGTTTGTTTTATTAAAAGATACTAATGACCGAATTCTTCCATTGTGAGCTCTTTCCTTTCAATTAGTTAAAGTATTAAAATCGAAAGATGCATCCTATCTCCAAAAATGATCCATGCACGATTGAATTATAACGATGTGAATCAAAATTAGGAAGAAAAATCTAGACTTGTGGTGAAATCTCCACATGATTGTTAGGAGACGATCCTCATGCGGTTGCGCCTTGTGCTTTCTTAGGAGCCATCGCGAATTCCGCCTTTTCGCCTTGGACGCAGAGTTATGATCTTGTCCGTCTCCTTCGTATGCAAAACTCCCTTTGTGAATCAGCTTTAGAAGGCCTTAAAGACTTGTGGGAGTTGCAATAGGAAATATGGTTTTTGATCCGGTGGTTAAAATGAGCTTGATGAGAATCAATGAAAAGAAACGGGTTTAAAACTTTGTGGAGATGCTATGAAAATGGGTTTTAAAAAAAACCGGTTATGGTAAGCTTTATGGGAGATGTATAGAAAGGAAAATCCACGGAAATGGAGTTTAAGAACACGGCTTTGTGGAATGCGAGGCCCTAAATTTCGGGTTGAGACTCCCTTTGTATAAGAATGCAAGGGGGGGAGAAAAAAAAACTTTAATGGGCTTATAAAAGCTTAGATGGGACAACATTGGAAAAGTACTTTGAAGAAGGCCCACAAGAAAGGATTAAGGGGGCTTGCAATATGAAAGGGCTTATAGGACCCTAAGGCATTTTATGGGGGAAAGACCACGGGGACGATTTTTAAATTCTGGGGAGGGGGTGTTTTAAAATCTTCCGAGAGTAAGGCCTATTAAAGCCACGGTAAGGGGGCTCAATGGCCTTATACGAGATCGGTTGAGACCCCACGGGAAAACGGGGGAAGCAAGGTGTGAAAGACCTTATAAATGAGGGCTTTAAAGAGGCCACATGAAGGGGGGCTTCTTAGGAGGCTATAGAAGCTTCCTAAGAAGCTTCTAGAGCTTCTAGAGACTGTGGGAGCCTACATGGATAAGGGGATGGAGGCGCAGGTGGAATTCGATGGCGGTAGCGACAGCGCCCTGCTTGACATAGCTGGCGGTTCATCAGCATCTTCTTCCCTACATGACGGTGTCTATCACGATAGTTATTGCCTACTCCTCTCTATGAGTGGACAGCAATGTGATGGCTCCTCCTCTACTCCTTCACAACCACTCAATTTATAGCATGAACGCCTATAGCCTCTCCCCCATGGCATAGGCTAAATAGGTGAGGGGAGGGGATCCTCCCTTCCCCACCATCATTATGCATGAGGCTCTCCCCCCTGCAAGCTCCATCAAGGAGCTTATTCATACATCCTATTTCCCTCCCCTCCAGCACTACAGTCAGCTGGGGGAAAAAGGGGAGTAATTAAAAAAATTTGCCATTTATTTTATCATTTTAGCCTCCTAAGAGGAGGTTTGTATAAAGAATGCCTTCATTTAGAAATCGGAATTGTTACATTCTCTCCCCCTTGGAGGAATCAAGATGTCCTCATTTGGAGATAAACTGGGGATATTGATGGTTGAGAGTGCTTTCATCTATCCAAGTGGCATCCTCCTCGGGATAATCTTTCCACTGGACGAGGCATTCTCTCAAGGTTCTGGATCTCAATTGTCTCTCCCTAACATCTAAGATCCTGTCAGGCCTTAGTTCAAGGACTCCTTGACTAGGCATTACAACTTATTGGTCATCAAGTACATGGTTAGGATTTGGTACATACTTCTTTAATAGGCTGATATGGAATACATTATGAACCTTTAGATTCTCAGGGAGTTGCAGTCTATAAGCATAAGGTCCTAGGTCTTGAGAATCTTGTATGGTCCACAATACCTCAGACTTAGCTTCTTGCAATCTCCTAAGGATAGGGAACTCTTCTTTGGACGTACGCGAATGAAGACCATGTCTCCTTCTTCGAAGATTCTATCTTGACGCTTCAAATCCGCGTATGCCTTCTGTCTATCCTTGGTGGCTTGGATGTCCTGTCTTATTGAATTTATTTGGTCATCCATTTCTTCCAACATCTGCCTTGAAGCTTCAACCCTCAAGGTTGGATCTGAGAAGTTTAGGGGACTTCGACAATCATGACCGTACAATGCTTGGAAAGGGGTCATCTGAATGAATTGTTGGTAAGAAGCATTGTAGGCAAATTCAACCAAAGGCAAGTATTGAATCCACCTTTTTGGTTTACGACAGTAGTATGCCCTAAGCATATCCTCGATGACTTGATTGACTCGCTCTGTTTGACCATCGGTTTGGGAATGGTAGGCAATGCTAAAACAGAGTTGAGTCCCAATAGCTTCAAAGATAGATCTCTAGAAGTGTGATGTGAAGAGAGAATCACGATCACTAATGATTCTTCTACGTAACCCATGTAGCTTGAATATCTCCTTGATAAACAACCTTGCAATATCTGAGGCTTTATAGTTTGTCTTTACTGGAATAAGGTGTGCAACCTTAATAAGCATGTCAATCACAACCATGATGGAGTTGTATCCTCCCTGAACTTGGGGTTGGCCAACAACAAAATCCATACTAATGAATTCCCATTTTATTTGGGGAATGTCAAGTGGTTGTAACTTCCCTGGCATTTTGACATGTTCGGCTCTGATACGTTCACAAGACAAACCCTCTGTGACATATTTGAGCACGTCACCTTTAAGCCTCTCCCAATAGTAGCTCTTCCTAACTGTATTGAGAGTCTTGGCATAGCTAGGATGTCCTGAGAAAGGGGAATCGTGAGCTTCCCACAATATCTTTTGCTTAAGTGACTGGCTTGCCGGTATACATAGCCTCATTCTATAGTAGACAAGTCCACTATTAACAGAGAATTCATGATACTTAGCCTGTAGCTTTTGATCCTGGTCCTTGATAGAGATCTCTCTTAGCATCTTCTGTTATGTTGGATCATGGCATGCCTCCTCTCTAGCTAACTCAAGTATTGGATTGTTTGGCATAGATACCTTTGTAGCTAGAGATCTAGCTGTTGATGGATTTTGCAAGATTAGAGAATTAAGGAATGCCTTGCGACTGAGTGCATCGGCAACTACATTCTCTTTTCTTGGTCGGTACTTGATTTCAAAGTCATACTCCTCCAGCACCTCAATCCGCCGACGTTGCCTCATGTTGAGCTCATTCTGGGTAAAGATCCACTTGAGACTCTTATGATCAGTCACTAGAGTAAACTTGTTAGTCAACAGGTAGTGTCTCCAAAGCTTTAGAGCATGGATGACAGCTAACAATTCCAGATCATGGATAGCATAATTCTTCTCATGACTCTTCAGTTTCCTTGAGGAGTATGCTACACGATGACCTTCTTGCATGAGCACACATCTTAAGGCAAGCGTGCTAGCATTTGTTACTACCTCGAACTCCTTATTGAGGTCTGGAAGTTTTAGGATAGGTGCTGATACCAAACTTTTCTTCAATCTATCAAAGCTAGTTTGTTCGGGAGTTGACCATGCAATGGATGTTTGCTTCTTCAGTAAGTCCGTCAGAGGTGCTCCAATCAAAGCATAGTTTTTTATGAAGACCCTATACCATCCTGTCAATCCAAGAAAGCTACGTATTTCTTTGACAGTTGTTGGTATTGGCCATTCTAGCACATCTCTGACCTTGGCTGGGTCCACTGAGATTCCTTCTGCTGATACGATGAATCCCAGATATTCAATCTGACATTTGAAGAATGCACACTTCTTCATCTTAGCATACAGCTTATGTGCCCTCATTGTCTCAAGGACAATCTGAAGTTAGGGCTCATAATCTTTGTCCTGTTTAGAATAGACTAAAGTGTCATCAAAGAAGACGAGCACGAAGTCATCAAGATACGGCCTAAAAATATCTTGCATTAACCTGTTGAAGGTGGCAGGCGCATTCATAAGCCCGAATGACATAAGTAGGAACTCAAAGTGTCCATATCTTGTGTTGAAGGCCATCTTTGGGATATCTTCTTCCTTGATCCTTATCTGATAGTAACCAGACCTGAGATCAATCTTGGAGAAGATCTTCGCACCCTAAAGATGATCAAGAAGCTCATCTATTCTAGGAATAGGGTACTTGTTCTTGACAGTTGATTGATTACAACCCTGAAGTGTTCCATCTTTCTTTTTCTGGAACAATATTGGAGCTCCCCATGGTGAAACTGCTAGGATGGATGTAGCCGTGATCTAGCAGTTGCTTGAGTTGTTCCTTCAGCTTAATTACTTTCGGTATGGACATTCTATAAGGTCTCTTTGCAATTGGTGCAGCTCCTGGTACTAGCTTGATCTCATGATCCACTTCTCTTTGAGGCGGGAGTTCTGTCAACTCTTCCGGAAATACGTCCGCGTATTCCTTTAGCCAAGAAGGTCCTTCGCTAGACTCCTGCTTTCGATCTAACTTGTTGAGCTTAATCAAGTAGACAGGTAGTCCTTTTCTGACTCCCTTTATAATCTGAGATGCTTTGGCCAATTGGATTTTTGGATTTCTAGCCTCACCTTGAGTTGTGACTAGATCCCCTTCATAGTTCTGAAAGGAAATCTGGCCCTTTCCACAATGAATGTGGGCGTCATTAGGCTTAAGCCAATCCATTCTGAGTAGAAACTCATGGATACCTAGATTCATTACTCTGAATTTGACCAAAGTCATGTTTCCTCTTAGAAAGAATTCCACCTTAGCAATTTGCCTGGTACAAGTAACCTCACCACCATTTGCCAATTCCATAAGCAAGATAGGTGCTTCTACTGTGCCTATTCCTAATCTTTTTGCACAAGCTGGTGAGATAAAGGAATGTATACTGCCACAATCAATCAAGGTCTTGAAACTTTTACCTTGATAGTCCAACGGTGTCTGGATCACCGAGAACTGGTGATTCGGCCCTTTCTTGTGAAGAGCGGCATGGACTGTCGCCCTTTCAAACTCTGCTTCGGTGGTCGGATCTTCTTCTTCTTTGCACATCTGCCTATTGGCAATGCAGGCGGTTCTTCCTCTGTCTTAGGTAGTAGCTCCCTGACCACGACCAATTCCTTGGAAAGGTGCTTGGTGATGTCCTCCTCCAAGTTTGGGACATTGCCTCTTGAAATGACCGGGCTCGTTGCAGTGGAAACAACGAAGGTTTCGACCATTGCCTTGAGTAGGAACAAAGTTATTGACATTATTAATCCTTGCTTTCTTTCTTTGTCCTTGATTCTGTCCTTGAACTTGCTTCATTTGAGGCTTAAATGTTCCTCTGTTGGGGTCATTATAAGACCAAGTTTTATTACCTCTTGGTCTAGTCTGCACCTTCTGAATTATAGGGGCGGCTTGAATGAGTGCGTCTTGTAGATCTGATGGCCGCATAGATTCAAGACGGTGGTGGGTTTAAGACAACACAAAATTTTGATACCTGCTGTGTCATGTCCATCTGTGGCGCATACTTAAGAAGTGAGACAAATTTAGAGTAGTATGCGTCAAGAGTGAGCCCTAGCTGTTTTAGCTCGTAGAACTCATTCATTTTCTGCGTGCGATACACAAGTGGTAAGTATCTTCCTTGCACGGCTTTCTATAGCTTCTCCCAAGTAATGGATCCTTCCGCGATCCCTTGACCTCTGTACCATTGCTTCTGCCAAAGCCTGGCTTCACCGGTGAGCTTCAGCTTGGCGAGCATAGCTTGGCGAGCTTCAGCTTGGCGAGCAGTACCGGCTGCTTCAAAGTAATCCTCCATGGATTCAATCCAAATTTCAGCATCTGCTTGGACGGACTTGCCTCTCCCGTCAAATTCGAGCGGCTTAATATGCTTGAGAAGAAACTTCTTCTCCTGGATTACAGTAGTACTTGATGTAGGAGGCGAACTGGGAATCTGTACCTGGGGTTGTGCCTGGATAAAGGTTTCTTAACGTTATTACTCGTTAATCATTACGATTTATATTTCATCTCCATTTCAGCTATCAACCAAGCAATCTAACCACTTAACTTCTTATCAATTCTCCTGAACAAAACAAACATTGATAAAAAGAAATCTTATTGTATTTATATGGGCATAGCCCTTTTGGAATACAACATTTCTTGCGATGATAAGCCAAATGTTTACATTTTGTTTGGGGAGAATAATGTTGTATTACATTTATCAACAGGAACTGGATAATAGTATGGTTTTGGGTCATGGATCTTCAGGAATTGGTAAGTCATTGGAAGATGAGGGTATCCTTTCCTTTGGAACCCATTCTTCTCATGACGCCCCAACACCTTGATCTTGTCCGGCAGGGATTACACGGGTCACTTCCTCATATACATATGAGTTCAGCTCAACCCTCCGACCTTGAATATGCAAAGTTGAATTTATGTGAGCCTTCACAAAAATGAACAGCTTCACGACTTTCAGGTCTTCTAACCATTTGATCCTCTTTAGGTTGGTCTGAAGGTATGCAAACCGGTGGGTAGCTATATAGTAGATTCCTGAGGCACCCGTCCATCTTCGTTCCATGTACAAAGGCGATGGATTATAAATACGCTCTAGGATGTTCATCATCTCAACCCTTTGTCGATAATCCGAGGAATGCATCGCAATCATAAACATGACTCGGAATACTAAGAACCTGTTCCATGCTTCATAGTTTTGCAAGACAACATTGAAAGTAAGGAAATGTTTGGTAGAGCAAAAATTTCTTTACTTCATCTCATTAAGATTTCATAAAAACAAATCCTTTGTTGGTTGGCTCTGATACCAACTGTAACGTGTCTACCTGTTGTCTTCAAGACACATCTTAGCAGTCCATTGGAAAGGTAGTCTAGAAAGCTCCGCTTGGCACTCCCATGGAAGGTTATGGGGTTTGCGATCTAGGACTTTCCGTGTCTGCCACATAGCGGAAGTATTCTGGCCGTTCCCACTTAGGACCGACCTGAACTAGGGTTTTTCCCTATTGGTCATTTCCTAACGGCAACTAGCGTGGAACCCTAGCGAACTACTTTACACAAAAACGCCAGGTCCGAAGCGGATTCACGCTGCACTTGGTTCAAGGAGAATGAGAAACGATGTCGAAGGATTTTTTAAAGCAAAATCGCGATCACAGAGGTTCTTGAAAAATTCCAAGATAGAAGATTCCTCAATTCCAAAGGTCTTCAAATGCACGTGCTTACATCCTTAGGTGTTAGAAGAGATTAGGATGATGACAATAAAACTCATGTCACTGTTATACCTATCTCAATCTGCAAAATTCTCATAGCTGAAGACTTTTCACAAAAAGTCAGAATTGGCATTACAGCTCAAGCAACAGTCAAAGTCACTCAGAAATACAGTAGCTGCTTCCTCCTATAGCTTATGATCCTCAATTTCCATACCTCTCAGTTACTTTGGGTGCATTCCTAAAGAGCACAATGTCCATGTACAACTTGATGGTTGTCAGCCAGAGATTCCAATATTTAGCAGTCGTAAAGGGATGTATATTGAGGGCAAGATGACATGGGCGTTTATGTGGCTAGACCTCTTTATGATGACATAGAATCTGCTGTTGAAGCTGCCAAGTCCGAGTACTATCTTAAAGCAACTGATGACCGGTATTTTTCATGTCAAAAGCTTAGCCAGATTGTCGTTCACATCATTCCTGGCGATCAAGCTGAGGATTATTTACCTTCTCTTTTGCTTTCACTTAGTGGGGACCATGGCTTCCGAAAAAAAATGCAATTACAAGCTTAGGTGGAGCTTATGTTTTTGACAGTCTTTTGCCCTGGGAGCTTCTTCCTGCGTCCTCTTTTGAAAGAATACAGCTTTTCACCTAAGACATCTTAGGGAGATGCACGCAAGCTTCCTTCAACAATTACTCACAAACATCTCGACCACCATTGAAATGCTCTGTCCCGAAATTATTTTCAATGAGGTGCATTGCAAACAATATTGGGATACTAATTGCATTCCTTACTTCTGTTAGTTCACTGATTTAAAACATTGCTAAGCATGTGCTCATCGTCTTCAGGCTATTTGTGAAATCTCGTATGGCAAGCACATGTGATAGGTCTAACTTCTTGTAGATGTGGATCTTATTCTGTGTGTGAGCTGTAAGATGACGATTAGAGAAAGCGTAAAATGGCTATAGAATTTTGTGAGAAGCGTGATAAGACTTCAATCGATGTGTGCTTTCCTTCTGATTCCTTGGCTATGTCAATCTGATTCTTCTGCCCGTTGCTTGCGTTTTCTGCCTTTTCTTTTTTTCCTCCCCCAGAAACATTGGATCCTCTTTTTTTTTTTTCAGGCTCCTCCTCTTTTTCCGGAAAAGCGGCCCAAGTCTTTAATAGGCTAACATAGCGTTCTGCTACCAATGGGGCACATTCTCCTTCATATTGCTCCAGCACATCTCTAATGATACAACTTTACAATGTCTTGTAAAACCGCTCTTCTCTTGTCTAGTTTCCTTGAAAGCCTTTCAACATCTGGGATCCGCTTTAGATGTTGCCTTGTGTCTTGTCCTCGATTCCACACCTCGAATGTGCAGTAGTACAACATCCACCCCCTCTGATCCTGTGCATCCTCCGGATGGGCCAACTAGCCATGATTATTGTCGTCAAGATCCACGAACAGATCAATCTCTTCATTGTGTATTTCCGGTATATCAGCAAGATTATCTGTCATATCATCTGTCTCTTCTACTGTAGTTTCTTCTCATTGCTCTTCTCTTGCAAATTCTTCCAATGCATAATCCTCATCATCTCTTTTCTTGAAAATCTTGATTCTTTTTCCTGCAATAGGCACTCTAAGCACTATCCCATCCAATTTTGCCAGCTCATATGTTGCATTATCAAAGACATGTCTGACTATGTATGACCCAAACCATCTTTTCACCATCTTCCGAAGTGCAGTATGCTAATTTTCAAGGCTGCTATCAAAGACTAATACCCAGTCTTCCTCTCCTATTGCTCTAGGCCGCAAGCGATGCCTGCTCTCAAACCTGTCCTTATTTCTTAGTCTAGCAACCTTCAACTTGTCAATAGCTAGCTGAATATCCTCTGGTCTTCTCTCCAACTGCCGGATCTGAAAAGCTAAGAGCTCCTCTCTCGTCAAATCCTCATGCCAACGTAAAACTGACCAATTCAAAGCACAAGTTTCAGTGATTTCTAAACTGTTACAAGCACAATCAATTCCAGTGGTAGTTTAATTTGGCCAACTGTTAAGGAGTGGATCCTTCTCTCCGAATGCACCCAGCATTCGATCTGGGATCAATTGCGACTTGGCAAGATCCCCAAGGGTTTGTTTGTTCACCCTTTTGTTTCGGCATAACCAGTTTCTGACCATACATCAACTCTGTGGGCATATATCCTGTGGTAACACTGTGATTGTACGATCAGCCCACAAAGCAAATGGTAGAAGTCTCGGCCATTCTCCAATTCATCCTCTGCATGCTTTGGCTAATGCTTTCACTATCGACAGATTTCCTCTTTCACTCTTTCCATTTCCCTCTGGATTGTATGCTGTGGTTAGAGCCAACTTGATTCCTAGTTGAGAGAAAAACTCCCTAGCTTCATCTGCATCCAATTCACTGCGATCTGCAGTGATCTTACCAACATAGCCATACCTGCAAAAAATTTCTTCCAATAAGAACTTACACACTGCACTAGTGGTCTTCGTTCTCAAAGGTCTGTCCTCAACATGATTGGTAAGTTCCTCTCTAGCCAAAACAATATATCTCATCTGCCATAGACCCATAGGCATAGTAACCAAGTCAACTACCCACTTATAATGAATGCATAGCGGATAGGTCGGATGAAGATCATCTTGATGATGCACTACGGAATACATGTGACAGTCTCTGCAAGTCTCTACAAAGCGAGAAACATCTCTGTACATACCTTTCCACCAATATTTTTCCTTGATTTTCTCATAAGTAGTCCACACTCCTCTATGACCAGCCCAAGGACTCTCATGAAACTCTTTCATCACCTGTAACTGGGTCTTTTTATCGCAGACAACCTGCAAGGGTAATCCTCCTCTTTTCTTCAAGTGCTTCCAAAGAAATCCATCCTTCCGAAAATAACCATAGGCTTTTCTTCTAATCTTCTTGAACTCTTCATCTGTCCATTCATCTCTTTTTCTTAGTGTACTAAGATATTTTCCAATCTGCAACCAATCTCCAACATAGAGTTCTTCTATAAAAGCCACAATATCATAGACATTGCAAACATGATCAACCATAGCAGCTGAAATTTCTACATCATCCTCTTCTGCAAGTAGTGTCTCCTCATCATCATATCTGGCTCTAGACAGCATATCCTCCACTGGATTATCCTTCCCTACTATGTGTTTCAATTCTGGATTTAATGACTTGATGTATGCAATCCATCTCAGCATAGCTATATCCGGAGTAGAGCAACTCGTAATCATACCTATCAATGGTAAGCAATCTGTCTCTACCACAACTGAGGCTCCAATAAAGTACTCCTTGTCACATTTGATAGTCGTAACAATTCCTAGTAACTCCCTCTTGATTTGCGGGTACCTCCTCTGTCTCTCGTTTAGGAATTTCGCCCCAAACCGAATAGCATACCTGTTTCCATCTACATCATCTTGACCCACAGCCCATCCTATGCCAATTGGACTAGTGTCAATTGTCAATACAATAGGCCTACCGCAATTATAATCTGCTTTCCTAAACAAAACTGTAGGAGTAAACACTGCTGCCAGGAGGCAAGAACTCCAATCTCCTCTGCTCTGTACCACCTTCGTCTCGCGGGATAGTGGTACCTAATGAAAACCCGAATTCCTCACAATGGGCAAAGGTGCATCTCGAAGAGTATCTCTATTCCTTGCATGGTTTACACACACAGTCATAAATTGGACTACTCTCATACTATCTTTACTGTGAATCCGTGCATAAGCAGATCCATCATCCATTACTTTCGTCTCCCTGCACATCTCTGTGA
Source organism: Lygodium microphyllum (assembly GCF_053477565.2). Taxonomy (NCBI): domain Eukaryota; kingdom Viridiplantae; phylum Streptophyta; class Polypodiopsida; order Schizaeales; family Lygodiaceae; genus Lygodium; species Lygodium microphyllum. Next base: position 49,383,168 of record NC_141160.1, on the reverse strand, counting down.
TGAATGGCTGTCCTAGGATTACGAGATAAGAACATGAATCCTGCACAAAGAAATGAAAATCCTCCTCTACATCTCCAATAGAAATCCGGACACTGGGACAGGTAGCATACAAATCACGTGCAGTATTGTTGGCGGCTCTCATATGCCACCCATGCTCTACATCCATAGGCCATCTATTACTTTCATACACTCCACGACTTATGAGATTAATCTCTGAACCATGATCCACCAATGCAACATAAGGCACCTGTTTCTCTCCAATTTTTACCATTGTTTCTGTAGTTTCCCTAGCCCAATGACTCCGCGAAAAGTGACTACGCGGTATCAAGATAGGCTCATCAGTTTCAGCATAATGCATAGGCTGAACCCTCTTCTCTGTCTGCGGAAAAATCGAAAAATAATCAACTATAACCTCATCCTCATCCTCATCCAACTCCCCAATCAAAACTCCCTGTGTATCAGTAGTAGGCAATGCATGTCTTTTCCTCTTCAGGACTTCTTGGAATTGATCTTGAAACTCTCTTTTCAAGATGCCCAAAACCTCAGAAATAGTAAAAGTCACCTCACTGATAAGTATCTTGTCATTAAATATTTTCTTCATATCCGTAGATGTCTCAATATTGGACATCAATCTAAACCCTGGCTGCTTTCTCTCTCTAGGCTCTTGCCTTTTTTCTTTCTTTTGAGCATCTTTCCATCTGTCGTTCTGGCCCTGGTCTCAAAGACGGCCCTACAATAGGTGGAGTAACAAACTCACCCCCTCTAGTCTTTTAGCTGCATTTGGATTCTCTTCATCCCTCTTACGCTTCTCCTCAATAAATACATCTGCTCCCTGAGACTTAGCCAAGTAGGCATAAATAGTGTACCTGTCAACAGGTGAATCCCAACCTGTCCTAGATCTGATGCTAGAACCTGCACTAGTCAAAACAGTCTCCTGAATTTTCCCCTTGTTTGCCGTCCTCATAGCATAGGTCCATAATGCTGAGTGATTCTCAGATCCTTTCTCAATCTGAACTCCATATGCAGAGGCATCTCCTCTAGCTACCACATAAGAAGTACGCGCAGCCATGTCATCTACTAATTTCTTCATTCCACCTTTCCCAAAATTGGTAGCAAGCGGAGCTCCTGTTTTAGTCAACCAGATTTTGCCATCTCCTCCCCAAAATACCAAATCCTTCCTCCTTGCATCTTGAAAAGATTCACAATCCCTGCAATGTTGATGGTCCGAATCATCACAACAAATACATCTTCGATCTCTCCTAGGTGCACTCCTAGGTGCATAGGAGCACTATAAGAAATAGCACGCACAGTCAAAGCAAACTGGTCTTTCAATTTTTCCACCAATTCTGCTTTACCTAACTCTAGTGTCAAATCCGTTATGCCTTTGATTATGTCATCAAGAGAGGAAGGAACCAACGGAGCGGATGGTTTTGGAGCAGAAAGAGTCGGCATCGGTCTTGGAATAGGAGGAACAGGAGGATTAGAAACAGTAGGCACTCCCATAGGCCAAGAAACTTGCTGAGGAAGAGAAGAAATAACAGGGATAGGAACAGACATAGGAGTAGAAGACGGCGTCGGTGTCATGGATCCATTCTGTGAGCGGGTCTTCCATATCCTCCTCTTGGTCAAAGTTGAGAGCGCATCTTGGGCATCTTGCCAATCCGTTTTAAGACCCATAGGCTTCGTGCGATCCTCAAGAAGCTCTCCTAATTCTTCCTGAAGAGTAGGATCTGTAGCTTGCAAGAAAAACTCAACTTTCTCAACATCCAATGCTCTTTGCTCAATGGCATCAAGCTGACTATACCTCTCTTCAAATTCTCGTATCAATTCTGAAGCAGCTAGGCCTTTGTTTGGCATGTAGACCCACTCTCGGAATGACCGCCGTGTAGCCATCCCAAAGTCCTCAAGAAAATACTCCTCTTTCAGGGCCTTCTTAAAATCTTGCAATGCGAATTTTGAAGGAAAAGATCAGTCACTTTTGCCCTCAAGGTAGGTGTGACAAGGCGAAGGAAATATTTACTCATAAGTCATGTTGGTACTCCAAAGAATCCCATGTTGATCTTATACGTCTTCAAATAAGCTGATACATTACAGCCATCAAATAGCTTCTTTTCATTCTCAACTGCTTCAATCGCCTTAGTCGCACTGATTGCATTCTCTTGCTCCGAATATAGTTGCCTTTGCTGAGACAACTGTTGTTGATGCAACTCCTGCTACTGCTACATATACAATTGTGTCTGTTGATTTTGAAGCTGCATATACATAGACATATTCTGCAAAATTTACTTTAAATCATTTGTTGTAGTACTTGAAGCAGCAATCAATGATGGAACTGAAGTAGAGGACAAAGCAAGAATCGTAGAAGAGGCTAAAATTGATGCTTAAGTATCTCCCATGCTGAAATTTAAATGCGACGCTTTCACGTCAAGTTCACCAAAGATGTCGAAGGATTTTTGAAAGCAAAGTCACAACCACAAAGGTTTTTGAAAAATTCCAAGATAGAAGATTCCTCAATTCCGAAGGTCTTCGAATGCACGCGCTTACTTCCTTAGGTGTTAGAAGAGATAAGGATGATGACAATAAAACTCATGTCACTGTTATACCTATCTCAATCTACAAAATTCTCATAGCTGAAGACTTTTCACAAAAAGTCAGAATTGGCATTACAGCTCAAGCAACAGTCAAGTCGTAAAGGGATGTATATTGAGGGTAAGATGACAGGGGCATTTATGTGGCTGGACCTCTTTATGATGACATAGAATATGCTGTTGAAGCTGCCAAGTCCGGGTACTATCTTAAAGCAATTGATGACTGGTCACTTCCATATCAAAAGCTTGGCCAGATTGTCGTTCACATCGTTCTTGGCGATCAAGCTGAGGATGATTTACCTTGTGTTTTGCTTTCACTTAGTGGGGACCATGGCTTCTGAAAAAAAATGCAATTACAAGCTCAGGTGGAGCTTATGTTTTTGAAAGTCTTTCCCTTGGGAGTTTCTTCCTACTTCCTCTTTCGAAAGAAAACAGCTTTTCACTTGATACATCGTAGGGAGATGCACGCAAGCTTCCTTCAACAATTACTCACAAACATCTCGACCACCATTGAAATGCTCTGCCTCAAATTTTTTTTCAATGAGGTGCATTGCAAACAATATTGGGACACTGATTGTGTTCCTTACTTCTGTTAGTTCACTAATTTAAAACATGGCCAAGCATGTGCTCATCGTCTTCAGGCTATTTGTGGAATCTCGTATGGCAAGCACATGTGATAGGTCTAACTTCTTGTAGATGTGGATCTTATTCTATGTGTGAGGTGCAAGATGATGATTAGAGAAAGCATAAAATGGCTAAAGAATTCTGTGAGAAGCGCGATAAGACTTCAATCGTTGTGTGCTTTCCTTCTAATTCCTTGGCTATGTCAATCTAATTCTTCTGCCCGTTGCTTGCGTCTTCCGCCTTTGCTTTTGTTCCTCCCCAAGAAACATTCAATCCTCTGTTTTTTTTTTTTCAGACTCCTCTTCTTTTTCCAGAAAAGCTGCCCAAGTCTTTAATAGGCTAACATAGCGTTCTGCTACCAATGGGGCACATTATCCTTCATATTGCTCTAGCACATCTCTAGTGAAAGGAAGGTGGACACGAGCCTGATACAACTTTACAATGTCTTGTAAAACCGCTCTTCTCTTATCTACTTTTCTTGAAAGCCTTTAAACATCTGGGATCCGCTTGAGATGTTGCCTTATGTATTGTCATAAAGCTGTATCTTCAACAAAAGCCTGAACCAAATCAAGCATGTTGTTTATTTCATTAACATCTAGCATGGGCTGTTTCAGCCACCGGTTCAGCAATCTCTTTCCCATACCCGCAGTACATGTCCTATTCATCAATCCAAACAAACTAAAACTCTTGTTACTATCTGTCTTACTCTCCAAAATATTTAATGCCCACAAGGCTGCAGCATCAAGCTGCATAAACTTGTCTAGACTGTACGCTTCTAAGGCGAACTTGCCATGATTTGAGTCATCTGCTAAGCAGTTCAGTGTATGAGAGAAGAGCACCAGGAGCTCCAGCTGCATTCTCAGAGGCCAAAACCAAATCTTTTAGCTGTTCACTTGAGCCTTTGGCTTCATCTCAGACTTGGCATACATCTCAATTATGCTGCTTCCTATAGATGTATCTTTTTCCAATCCACTCTTTGCCATGTCCAAAAGTAATTTTTTGCCTTTGTCAATGGCTCCCATGTTACCACATGCCTTCAGGACAGAGGTAAACGTGAAAGCATTTGGAGAAATACCATCGAGTTTCATCCATCTGAAACATTCTAATGCCTCATGGAAAGGTCAATGTTCTGCTTATCCTGCAATCAGTGTCGTCCAGGATACGGCATTTTGAGCTGGCATCTTAATGAACACTTCTTGTGCATATGAAACCAACCGCCATTTCACATACATGTCAACTAAAGCATTATCGATAAGTTTCTCTTGCTCCAAATCCCTCTTCACTCTATTGCCCACGCAAAACAAAAGTGCAAACACAACGATAAGTATGTACAAAGTAACAAATGTCACACACACAACTTTTTGGTGGATTCCACACCTGGGATGCCCAGCAATACGACAACGACAGGGATGCAGAGCTCAACCTCTTTGCCATAGGCATAGTCCCATTCCGTTTCCCTAAAACAGTGTAGTCAGGATCATTTATAACTTAAACTCTAGGTCAACGTCCTTTTTCTCTTCGTATCCTTTGAAACGATCTTCTTGCTGTCCATCATGATTTGAGAAAAGTTCCCGGCCAACCGAGACCACCCATCCATAGGACGATCCCATGGCCACATCCACCGCACTTTCCTCAAGTTGTTTTAGTTATTCAATTACCTAACACATCCGCCTCCTTAATTAGCCCGTTAGGCACCCGTTCCTTCACGTAATCATAGCACTTGACATAGAAAAGCAATGCCAAACAAGTTCCTTTTCAATAGGTTATCATATTTATCTTTGAAATACAAAAAGTCCAGCCTGTAGCCTTATCCATAATCTGCCCGAAGGCTATCCAGCAATCCACAGGGATTACTAATCCCAAATTCGGCCCGTAAACTACTATGCGGGTCTCCAGATCCAATCCCAAGTCAGGTTGGCCTCTTTTGTAGGGCCCGAAAGGTGAGGGATTTACGGCCAGAGCCCCCCTGGCACCCAAGCATCCTCCTGCTCCAAGTAGCACTCAACGGAGAGACCTCTCGCGACGGGTTCGGTCCACCTTCTTGGCGCGGTTAACAAACCCCTTGGTTAGGGTCAGGCAGGGAGTCGGGGGTAACTGAAGTTGCCTCTCCCTTCAGGCCTTCAATCTCAAGTATTAGATATCCACTTATCCTTTAATTCATTGAGCAAACAAAGCAAAATAGTTCTCTTAAAACTATTACAAGGACAATCATTTCCATTGGTCGCTATTTTGGCCAACTGCTAAAGAGCAAATCCTTCTTTCCGAATGCATCCAGCACTCGATCCGAGATCAGTTGTGACTTGGTAAGATCCCCAAGGGTTTATTTGTTAACCCTATATCCTGGGTTAGGGCCGTACTCTATTAACCCGACTTAGTCAATACCTTAAGTTTATATATTATTCCAATTTATTGATTGGTCTTTTGCTTCCAAGCAAATATCTAATCCATATATCTTGGTTACTTTACCCAAGAAAGGTACTATATCAGGACAATTATTCATTCTCTTTCAAGATAAACTTGCGTAAGAATCTGCCAATCTCATTCTGAGGAATTGGCCATTCCCTTGTGATCAAATCCAAAGATCATGCGACTCTGCAACTTGTTGCACAAGTGTCGCATCAAACTATGGGACTATTCTACCCATCAATGGTATCATGATTAGATATAACAATCTGTTCCTGATTGTATTAGGCTGACATTGTCAGTCCTAGGGTTCCAAGTTCCATCTTTTTAGCGAGAGATTCTTAGAAAAAACCCGAGATCACTTCTCGCAAGTATGTTCCAATGTCCCTACATTCCGTGGATGTGGGCAAGTCTTTAGGGTATAGGAGTTTCAGCTTTGGTAAATACGAATGACTAGGTAATGTCCTCAACGTGGTAACCCTAGTTAGCTCTTTGGGATATGTTGCATTGAATTAACCTTTCCTAAACGAGTACCTCGCGGTTTTAGGTGTCTAGGTTTAAACCAATTTAACTTGTCTGGTCTTAAAGATAATTACGCTATCATTTTCGTAACCACATGATTCATACATGCTATTCTCCTCCCCTCTAGCAAGACAGTCGGCTGGGGGGAAAAGGGGAATAATTATAAAATTTTGCCATTTATTTTATCCTTTTAGCTTCCTAAGAGGAGGTTCGTATGAAGAATGCCTTCATTTAGAAATCGTAATTATTACACAATTTACAAAAAATATATAATGGTGTCAAGCGTTTTTGAGAAAAATGAAAACCCCTAGAAGAGCATTAGTTTGGTATATTTTTTATAGCTTAGCTATTGGTGTGATTATTTTTTTAATGATTTGAAGTTGAATTTTTTGTGTTTGTTTAGCTTAGGAAAAATTTTTGTCATTTTGTTTGGATTTTTGAGTGTGGAAACTTCATAGCCTCGGTGAAGATTGATGTTTCTCTAGAGCACATTGCATGGTGGCAAAGCATGTATATCCAAAGAAAACATCTTGAGGCTAAAGGGTGAGGAAGTTTCATTTTTATTGGACACTAGCATGGGAAAAGAGTATCAATAAAGGGAATTGGAGTTTCGCTAATAATGCTAGATGAAAAAGAGAGACGAAGGTAGAAGAACACTTCAAGAGTTCTAGAGGGACATTTAAATTGCAAAGAATAATGATTAAGATGATTATCCTTAAAGCAATTCATGCCATGTGTATATTTCAATTGCGGGCATCATCAAAATGGTAGTTGTTGCGGACTAAGCGAGTAAGCAACTTGTAAGCAAACAACAGAAGCTAATAGCAAGATGGTGACTTACCAAGAGCATGGTCTTTTATTTTTTGAATATGATTCAAGAGGACTATTTTCCATGGCACTCTAATTGTATCTTACCAATCACAATGATCAAGAAGAAGTAAAATTCACACTGACCATTATCCTTAAAATGGTTGCAAGCCAGAAATCATCTAACAACAAAAAGTTTGTTAAGGACTCATTTATTTTTGTCTTGCCTTGGTGAAGGGCTATGATTATGTTTGTGATGCTACAAGGATTGTGAGTTTAAGTTCCAGTGGGGCTTTGAGTCACAGATTCACAAAATTATGAAAGAAAGTTCTTGTTGATGACATACTTTGATGCTATTGGGCTCAAAGAAATTAGAAAACTACTATGGGCTTGCTAGTTAATGCTGTGCAATTGAATAATGGATAAATGGACCAATTGGATGCTAACAAAGTTTTTCATTCAAAGTGTTTATGGAGGAGCTCTTAATGGTTTATAGTTATGAGCATTAGTAATGAATCTTATTGGACATGTTGTTGTTCTTGCCGTCCTTGTCACAAGATTTTTTTTCCTTCTTGGATTTTGTAAATGCAGACTCCTCGCCTTGTAAAAGAACTCCACATCTTTTGAAGATGATGACCTAAATTTCATCAACAATTTTAGATTTAGGCCTCAAGAAGTTCACGATTTAATGAAGGCGTGTCAATTACTTACAGCTGGCAGAGGTGCTGCATTTAATAAAAGGAGACAAAGGGCGTAGATGGGTGGCATGCTTTCTTAAACATGAGATAGGAGATAGAAGGATGGCACAAGCAGAACAATAAACCTTAGAAAAAGCTTTATGTTTAAGGTTATGAGGCTTTTGAATTTCTAACAAATAAAGCTGTTAAGCTTTATTACAAACATTAGACGTTAGAAAAGTCTCTAAAGCTTTTCAAAAATCATACGCAATGTGTTGAGAAAAAATCTATATAAAGGGGTGTTGTGAAGGCTTAGGGCCCTTCCCTTAATATCCAACTTGTTCTCTTGTGTGAGATAGTGGAGGATCCCATACATGTGTATAGATATTTGAGTTGATCAAACTCTCCGAAACACAAATACTGAAGAGTGAAAGTGTTGTACAACCCCAAAGAGGTAGGAAGTGATTGTTATTTTGGTATCAAGTTTAAATGTTTTGAAGTTGTTGGGAGATCTCTAGCTCAACCGCCAAGACCCACGAACCACTTATTGTTCAAGCATTCCAAGTGAGCACTAATGGCTACCTCTCACATAGCCGACGCGTTATTCCTCTCTATGGGTGTAGTGAGCTTACCTTCATGCCTGATTTAGTTGCTTCCTCTCTCAAGCACTACGATAACTCCATGATTCTTGATGCAAGCTCAAGCATCCTCAAACCTCCACCTCCAAGCTCCATCCTCCATAGCCATGCATGAAACAAGAGAAGAGGAGAGGAGAGGAGAGGAGAGGAGAGAAGAGGAGAGGAGAGGAGAGGAGAGGAGAGGATGGTGGAGAGCTTCACCTCCTTGATCCCTTACCCTCACATACTTACTCCCTCAATCTCTCACACTCCCTCCCTCAAGCACACACAAGCAAGCAAAGAGAAGAGAAAGAGAGAAGAAGAAGAGTCCACTTTGCCACACACCAAAGAATGAGCTGTCATTCCTCTTTTGAACTTTATATACAAAGCCCTAAATCCCCATTATGGATGGCCATAGCCTAAGCCCTTATTTCCATTGCTCTCCTATCTTTCTAGCTTCCTTCCTACCGTCCATCTACATTTACAATTTGCACAAGTTAGAGCCTGGCGCACTTAAAATAAATCATGATGTGCCTTGCACTCTTTTATGATAGTATTGACTTGTACTTTTTCTTGACCACCTCTTCTTGATTTAGAAATTCTTCACACTTCTTGTGTTTCCCGATTTTTCTTAGCATACCTTCGTTCTCCATTCCGCTTTTGCCTTGGCTTTGTGTTCTGCTTTTAGATTGTCCCGGTTTTTCACCTTCTATTGTGTTGGATAGATTCGTCGCCTGGCCCTCTATGGTGACCTTCTTATGCACTGTTCAAAATGAGCTATTTCATTCTCTTTTCGATGGGGGTTGTGGCATCCACTCCTTGGTTTGTTGGGTCGGCATGGTAGGATGTTTCATAATATGGGGAGCACATAGCATGGATGATGGGGTTGTTGAAGCTGGTGGGCGGGCTTTCGATTGTGCATTATATGTGGGTGTGTGCCATTGTCTTGTGATGCATTGTGCACATGCTAGGGGGATGGAGCTTAGGGTGACAGGTCTAACCACAGGTGCCCGAGTGTTACCATCTTGGGTATGTCCTACCCTTGATGTGCCCTAAGCATGACGTGGGTGGCTGACAACTCTGTTTGCTGAATTTCTTCAGCACTCAACACTTTTTGCTGAGTCACCTCAGCCTCTGACTCTCTCTGTGACACAAAATCTGAAATTTCATGAAACATGTCCAGGGACTGCACTGATACATTACTATGACAACTTTGCATATCAGTTTCTAGCATATTTTCCATCTCTGTCATCGTATACAAACCATACTATCATACATCCCATATATATGCTCATCATCCTCTAAAATACCTGCATTTTTCAAAATTTTCTCCTTCCTGCATATGTACTGCCTGGTAGCTCTAGGCAACTCAGAAATCTTCTGATAACTCATCGAACTATTTACTTAAATTCCAACAAAACTGGAGGAGTAAACACTGCTGCCAAGAGGCGAGAACTCCAATCTCCTCTGCTCTGTACCACCGTCGTCTCGCGGGATAGTGGTACCTAATGAAAACCCAAATCCCTCACAGTGGGCAAAGGTGCATCTCCAAGAGCATCTCTATTCCTTGCATGGTTTACACACAAGTCATAAACTGGACTGCTCTCATACCATCTTTACTGCGAATCCGTGCATAAGCAGATCCATCATCCATTACTTTCATCTCCCTGTGCATCTCTGTGATGAATGGCTGTCCTAGGATTACGGGATAAGAACATGAATCCTGCACAAAGAAATGAAAATCCTCCTCTACATCTCCAATAGAAATCATGACACTGGGACAGGCAACATACAAATCACGTGCAGTATTGTTGGCGACTCTCATACGCCACCCATGCTCTGCATCCATAGGCCATCTATTACTTTCATAAACTCCACGAACTATGAGATTAATCTCTAAACCATGATCCACCAAAGCAACATAAGGCACATGTTTCTCTCCAATTTTAACCATGGTTTCTGTAGTTTCCCTAGCCCAATGACTCTGCGAAAAGTGACTACGCGGTATTAAGATAGGCTCATTAGTTTCAGCATAATGTGTAGGCTAAACCCTCTTCTCTATCTATGGAAAAACAGAAGCATTCTCAACCATAACCTCATCCTCATCCTCATTCAACTCCCCAATCAAAACTCCCCGTGTATCAGTAGTAGGCAATGCATGTCTTTTCCTCTTCAGGACTTCTTAGAACTGATATTGAAACTCTCTTTCGAGATGCCTAAAACCTCAGAAATAGTAAAACTCACCTCACTGCCAAGTATCTTATCTTGCCTCTTTTCTTTCTTTTGAGCATCTTCCATCTGTCGTTCTGGCCCTGGTCTCAAAGACGGCCCTACAATAGGTGGAGTAACAAACTGGCCCCCTCTAGTCTTTTTAGCTGCATTTGCATTCTCTTCATCCCTCTTACGCTTCTCCTCAACAAATACATCTGCTCCCTGAGACTTAGCCAAGTAGGCATAAATAGTGTACCTTTCAACAGGTGAATCCCAACATGTCTCAAATCTGATGCTAGAACCTGCACTAGTCAAAATAGTCTCCTGAATTTTCCTCTTGTTTGCCGTCTCCATAGCATAGGTCCATAATGCTGACTGATTCTCAGATCCTTTCTCAATCTGAACTCCATATGCAGAGGCATCTCCTCTAGCTACCACATAAGAAGTATACGCAGCCATGTCATCTACTAATTTCTTCATTCCGCCTTTCCCAAAATTGGTAGCAAGCGGAGCTCTTGTTTTAGTCAACTAGATCTTGCCATCTTGTCCCCAAAATACCAAATTCTTCCTCCTTGCATCTTGAAAATATTCACAATCATTGCAATGCTGATGGTCCATACTATCACACCAAATACATCTTCGATCTCTCCTAGGTGCACTCCTAGGTGCAGTAGGAGCACTAGAAGAAATAGTAGGCGCAGTCAAAGCAAATTGCTCTTTCAATTTTCCCACCAATTCTGCTTTAACTGACTCCAGTGTCAAATCCATTATGCCTTTGATTATGTCATCAAGAGAGGAAGGAACCGATGGAGTGGATGGTTTTGGAGTAGAAGGAGCCGGCATTGGTCTTGGAACAGGAGGAACAGGAGGATTAGAAAAAGTAGGCACTGGCATAGGCCAAGAAACTTGCTGAGGAAGAGAAGAAATAACAGGGGTAGGAACAGACATAGGAGCAGAAGACGGCGTCGGTGTCATGGATCCATTCTGTGAGCGGGTCTTCCATATCCTCCTCTTGGTCAAAGTTGAGAGCGCATCCTGGGCATCTTTCCAATCCGTTTTTAAGACCCATAGGCTTCGTGCGATCCTCAAGAAGCTCTCCTAATTCTTCCCGAAGAGTAGGATCTGCAGCTTGCAAAAAAAGCTCAATCTTCTCAACATCCAATGCTCTTTGTTCAATGGCATCAAGCTGACTATACCTCTCTTCAAATTCTCGTATCAATTCTGAAGCAGCTAGACCTTTGTTTGGCATGTAGACCCACTCTCAGAATGACCGCCATGTAGCCATCCCAAAGTCCTCAAGAAAATACTCCTCTTTCAGGGCCTTCTTAAAATCTTGCCAATGCGAATTTTGAAGGAAAAGATCAGTCACTTTTGCCCTCAAGGCGGGTATGACAAGGCGAAGGAAATATTTACTCATAAGTCATGTTGGTACTCCAAAGAATCCCATCTTGATCTCATACGTCTTCAAATAAGCCGATACATTACGGCCATCAAATAGCTTCTTTTCATTCTCAACTGCTTCAATCGCCTTAGTCGCGCTGATTGCATTCTCTTGCTCTGAATATAGTTGCCTTTGCTGAGACAACTGTTGTTGATGCAACTCCTGCTGTGCTACTGCATATACAATTGTGTCTGTTGATTTTGAAGCTGCATATACATAGACATATTCTGCAAAATTTACTTTAAATCATCCATTGAAGTACTTGAAGCAGCAGTCAATGATGGAGCTGAAGTAGAGGACAAAGCAAGAATTGTAGAAGAGGCTGAAATTGATGCTGAAGTATCTCCCATGCTGAAATTTAAATGCGACGCTTTCACGTCGGGTTCACCAAAGATGTCGAAGGATTTTTGAAAGCAAAGTCACAACCACAGAGGTTCTTGAAAAATTCCAAGATAGAAGATTCCTCAATTCTGAAGGTCTTCAAATGCAGGCGCTTACTTCCTTAGGTGTAAGAAGAGATTAGGATGATGACAATAAAACTCATGTCACTGTTATACCTATCTCAATCTGCAAAATTCTCATAGCTGAAGACTTTTCACAAAAAGTCAGAATTGGCATTACAGCTCAAGCAACAGTCAAAGTCGCTCAGAAATATAGCAGTTGCTTCCTCCTATAGCTTTTGATCCTCAATTTCCATAGCTCTCAGTACTGTGGGTGCATTCCTAAAGAGCACAATGTCCATGTACAACTTGATGGTTGTCAGTTAGAGATTCCAATATTTAGCATTTGTAAAGGGATGTATATTGAGGGCAAGATGACATGGGCGTTTATGTGGCTGGACCTCTTTATGATGACATAGAATATGATGTTGAAGCTGCCAAGTCCAGGTACTATCTTAAAGCAACTGATGACCGGTCTTTTTCATGTCAAAAGCTTGGCCAGATTGTCATTCACATCATTCCTGGCGATCAAGCTGAGGATTATTTACCTTCTATTTTGCTTTCACTTAGTGGGGACCATGGCTTTGGAAAAAAATTGCAATTACAAGCTCAGGTGTTAGAAGAGATTAGGACGATGACAATAAAACTCATGTCACTGTTATACATATCTCAATCTGCAAAATTCTCATAGCTGAAGACTTTTCACAAAAAGTCAGAATTGGCATTACAGCTCAAGCAACAGTCAAAGTCACTCAAAAATACAACAGCTACTTCCTCCTATAGCTTCTGATCCTCAATTTCCATAGCTCTCAGTTACTCTGGGTGCATATCTAAAGAGCACAATGTCCATGTACAATTTGATGATTGTTAGTCAAAGATTCCAATATTTAGCATTGGTAAAGGAATGTATATTGGGGGTAAGATGACAGGGGCGTTTATGTGGCTGGACCTCTTTATGTTGACATAGAATATGCTGTTGAAGCTGCCAAGTCTGGGTACTATCTTAAAGCAACTGATGACCGGTCTCTATCATGTCAAAAGCTTGGCCAGATTGTCATTCACATCATTCCTGGCGATCAAGCTAAGGATTATTTACCTTTTGTTTTTCTTTCACTTAGTGGGGACCATGGCTTCCGAAAAAAATGGAATTACAAGCTCATGTGGAGCTTATGTTTTTGACAGTCTTTCCCTTGGGAGTTTCTTCCTATGTCCTCTTTTGAAAGAATACAACTTTTCACCTGAGACATCGTAGGGAGATGCACGCAAGCTTCCTTCAACAATTACTCACAAACATCTCGACCACCATTGAAATGCTCTGTCTCACAATTATTTTCAATGAGATGCATTGCAAACAATATTGGGACACTGATTGTGTTCCTTACTTCTGCTAGTTCACTGATTTAAAACATGGCCAAGCATGTGCTCATCGTCTTCAGGCTATTTGCGAAATCTTGTATGGCAAGCACATGTGATAGGTCTAAATTCTTGTAGATGTGGATCTTATTCTGTGTGTGAGGTGCAAGATGATGATTAGAGAAAGCATAAAATGGCTAAAGAATTCTGTGAGAAGCGCGATAAGACTTCAATCGTTGTGTGCTTTCCTTCTGATTCCTTGGCTATGTCAATCTAATTCTTCTGCCCGTTGCTTGCGTCTTCCGCCTTTGCTTTTTTTCCTCCCCAAGAAACATTCAATCCTCTGTTTTTTTTTTTCAAACTCCTCTTCTTTTTGCAGAAAAGCGGCCCAAGTCTTTAATAGGCTAACATAGCGTTCTGCTACCAATGGGGCACATTATCCTTCATATTGCTCTAGCACATCTCTAGTGAAAGGAAGGTGGACACGAGCCTGATACAACTTTACAATGTCTTGTAAAACCGCTCTTCTCTTATCTACTTTTCTTGAAAGCCTTTAAACATCTGGGATCCGCTTGAGATGTTGCCTTATGTATTGTCATAAAGCTGTATCTTCAACAAAATCCTGAACCAAATCAAACATGTTGTTTATTTCATTAACATCTAGCATGGGCTGTTTCAGCCACCGGTCCAGCAATCTCTTTCCCATACCCGTAGTACATGTCCTATTCATCAATCCAAACAAACTAAAACTCTTGTTACTATCTGTTTACTCTCCAAAATATTTAATGCCCACAAGGCTGCAGCATCAAGCCGCATAAACGTGTCTAGACTGTACGCTTCTAAGGCAAACTTGCCATGATTTGAGTCATCTCCTAAGCAGTTCAGTGTATGAGAGAAGAGCACCAGGAGCTCCAGCTGCATTCTCAGAGGCCAAAACCAAATCTTTTAGCTGTTCACTTGAGCCTTTGGCTTCATCTCAGACTTGGCATACATCTCAATTATGCTGCTTCCTATAGATGTATCTTTTTCCAATCCACTCTTTGCCATGTCCAAAAGTAATTTTTTACCTTTGTCAATGGCTCCCATATTACCACATGCCTTCAGCACAGACGTAAACGTGAAAGCATTCAGAGAAATACCATCGAGTTTCATCCATCTGAAACATTCTAATGCCTCATCCTGCAATCATTGTCGTCCAGGATACGACATCTTGAGCTGGAATCTTAATGAACACTTCTTGTGCATTTGAAACCAACCCCCATTTCACATACATGTCAACTAAAGCATTACCGATAAGTTTCTCTTGCTCTAAACCCCTCTTCACTATACTGCCCACGCAGAACAAAAGTGCAAACACAATGACTAAGTATGTACAAAGTAACAAATGTCACACACACAACTTTTTGGTAGATTCCACACCTCGGATGTGCAGCAGTACGACAACGAGAGGGATGCAGAGCTCAACCTCTTTTCCATAGGCATAGTCCCATTCCGTTCCCCTAAAATAGTGTAATCAGGATCATTTATAACTTAAACTCTAGGTGAGTGTCTTTTTTCTATTTGTATCCTTTGAAATGATCTTCTTGTTGTCCATCATGATTTGAGAAAAGTTCCCGGCCAATCGGGACCACCCATCCATAGGACGAACCCATGGCCACATCCACCGCACTTTCCTGAGGTTGTTTTAGTTATTTAATTACCTAACACATTTAGTTGGACATGTATCAATCAGCTTCCTTAATTAGCCCGTTAGGCACCAGTTCCTTCACATAATCATAGCACTTGACATAGAAAAGCAATGCCAAACAAGTTCCTTTTCAACAGGTTATCATATTTATCTTTGAAATACAAAATGTCCAGCCCGTAGGCTTATCCATAATCCACTCAAAGGCTATCCAGCAATCTATAGGGATTACTAATCCAAGATTGCACCCGTAAACTAGTATGCGGGCATCTAGATCCAATCCCGAGTCACGTTGGCCTCTTGTGTAGGGCCCGAAAGGTGAGGGATTTATGGCCAGAGCCCCCCTGGCACCCAACCATCCTCCTGCTCCAAGTAGCGCTCAACGGAGAGACCTCTCGCGGGTTCGGTCCACCTTCCCGGTGCAGTTAACAACCCCCTTGGTTAGGGTCAGGCAGGGAGTCGGGGGTAACTGAAGTTGCCTCTCCCTTCAGGCCTTCAACCTGAAGTATTAGATATCCATTTATCCTTTAATTCATTGAGCAAACAAAGCAAAACAGTGCTCTTCAAACTGTTACAAGCACAATCATTTAGATTGGTCGCTATTTTGGCCAACTGCTAAGGAGCAAATCCTTCTTTCCGAATGCATCCAGCACTCGATCCGGGATCAATTGCGACTTGGGAAGATCCCCAAGGGTTTATTTGTTAAACCTATATCCTAGGTTAGGGCCATACCCTATTAACCCGACTTAGTCAATACCTTAAGTTCATATATTATTCCAATTTATTGATTGGTCTTTTGCTTCCAAGCAAATAGCTAATCCCTGTATCTTGGTCACTTTACCCAAGAAAGGTACTATATCAGGACAATTATTCATCCTCTTTCAAGATAAACTTTCATAAGAATCTGCCAATCTCATTTCGAGGAATTGGCCATTCCCTTATGATCAAATCACAAGATCATGCGACTCTGCAACTTGTTGCACAAGTGTCGCATCAAACTATGGTACTATTCTACCCATCAACGGTGCCTTCTAATCATGGTATAATGATTAGATATAACAATCTGTTCCTAATTGTATTAGGCCGACATTGTCGGTCCTAGGGTTCTGAGTTCCATCTTTTTAGCGAGAGATTTTTAGAAAAAACCCCAGATCACTTCTTCCAAGTATGTTCCAATGTCCCTACATTCCATGGATGTGGGCAAGTCTTTAGGGTATAGGAGTTTTGGCTTTGGTAAATACGAACGACTAGGTAATGTCCTCAACCTGCTAACCCTAGTTAGCTCTTTGGGATATGTTGCATTGAATTAACCTTTCGTAAATGAGTACCTTGCGGTTTTAGGTGTTTAGGTTTAAATCAATTTAACTTGTCTGGTCTTGAAGATAATTATGCTATCATTTTCATAACCACATGATTCATTGTCTACGTATAAGTTGGTTTACAAACCCTAACTTTTTGGGTTAAGAGCAAAGCATAGGTTAATCTATAGCATAATTCTAATTGATCATCCTATAACATGCAAACAAGATTCATGCTACTAAGGTTTTAGGACTTTATGTTTAAGCATGCAGCCTTGTTCTATTTTCTTTTCCGAATGAATTTGTCGTAAGCTGATCTTACACAACCTTTCCTTGATTTAAGTTTTTAGGCCACTTGCCTAGAGTTAAATCTTCTTCATGCAACCCTAGCAATTTCCTACGGTTGCTAGCAACTTTCTTTAAGAATCATTTCGAAAAAGATGCTCAATAATGCAATATGTGGTTTATTCCTTCCATGCTTAATCGAAGTGTACTATCATAATTCCGTTTTGTAAAGATGGGCATTAACTAATCTAATTAATGCATAAAGCCACTTGCTAGAAATGCATAGAAATCCTATGCTCACTTTATTTTGTTCGTTTTATTGAAAGATACTAATGATCAAATTCTTCCATTGTGAGCTCTTTCCATTAAATTAGTTAAAGTATTTAAATCGAAAGATGCATCCTATCTCCAAAAATGATGCACGCACGATTGAATTATAACAACGTAAATCAAAATTAGGAATAAAAACCTAGACTTGTGGTGAAATGTCCACATGGATGTTAGGAGACGATCCTCCTACGGTTGCGCCTTCAGCTTTCTTAGGAGCCATCACAAATTCCGCCTTTTCGCCTTGGACGCAGAGTTATAATCTTGTCCGTCTCCTTCATACGTGAAACTCCCTTTGTGAATCGACTTTAGAAGGCCTTAAATACTTGTGGGATTTGCAACAGGAAAGATGGTTTTTGATCCGGTGGTTAAAATGAACTTGAGGAGAATCAATGAAAAGAAACGGGTTTAAAACTTTGTGGGGATGCTATGAAAATGGGTTTTTAAAAAAACCGGTTATGGTAAGCTTTATGGGAGATGTATGGAAAGGAAAATCCACTGAAATGGAGTTTAAAAACACAGCTTTGTGGAATGTGAGGCCCTAAATTTCGGGGTGAGACTCCCTTTGTATAAGAATGCAAGGGGGGGAGAAAAAAAAACTTTAATGGTCTTATAAAAGCTTAGATGGGACAACATGGGAAAAGGGCTTTGAAGAAGGCCCACAAGAAAGGATTAAGGGGGCTTGCAATATGAAAGGGCTTATAGGACCCTAAGGCATTTTATGGGGGAAAGACCACGGGGAGGATTTTTAAATCTCGGGGAGGGGGTGTTTTAAAATATTCCGAGAGTAAGGCCTATTAAAGCTTATTAAAGCCACGGGAAGGGGGCTTAATGGCCTTATACGAGATCGACTGAGACCCCACGGGAAAAAGGGGGAAGCAAGGTGTGAAAGACCTTCTAAGTGAGGGATTTAAAGAGGCCACATGAAGGGGGGCTTCTTAGGAGGCTATAGAAGCTTCCTAAGAAGCTTCTAGAGCTTCTGGAGACTGTGGGAGCCTACGTGGATAAGGAATGGAGGTGCAGGTGGAATTCGATGGCGGCAGTGGTACAGCAACATCCTGCTCAGCTAGCGGTTCATCAGTGTCTTCTTCCCTCCATGGCGGCGTCCATCATGATAGTTATTGCCTCCTCCTCTCTGTGAGTCGACAGCAATGTGACTTCTCCTCCTCTACTCCTTCATGACCACCCTCTCAATTTACAGCATGAATGCCTGTAGCCTCTCCCCCATGGCACAAGCTAAATAGGTGAGGGGAGGGAATCCTCCCTCTCCCATGTGTCATTATGCATGGGATTCTCCCCCCTGCAAGCTCCATCAAGGAGCTTATTCATACATGCTATTCTCCTCCCCTCTAGCATGACAGTCGGCTGGGGGGAAAAGGGGAATAATTATAAAATTTTGCCATTTATTTTATCCTTTTAGCTTCCTAAGAGGAGGTTCGTATGAAGAATGCCTTCATTTAGAAATCGTAATTATTACACAATTTACAAAAAATATATAATGGTGTCAAGCGTTTTTGAGAAAAATGAAAACCCCTAGAAGAGCATTAGTTTGGTATATTTTTTGTAGCTTAGCTATTGGTGTGATTATTTTTTTAATGATTTGAAGTTGAATTTTTTGTGTTTTTTTAGCTTAGGAAATTTTTTGTCGTTTCGTTTGGATTTTTGAGTGTGGAAACTTCATAGCCTCGGTGAAGATTGATGTTTCTCTAGAACACATTGCATTGTGACAAAGCATGTATATCCAAAGAAAACATTTTGAGGCTAAAGGGTGAGGAAGTTTCGTTTCTATTGGAAACTAGCATGGAACACAATATTAGTAAGTTTGGGAATCTCCCAATTTCCATTTTTTGAATACTAAAAAGGTGGCACCTAGATAGCATGCCCATAAGTTTCTCAAAACCATATAATATGACCTATCATTGAAAAGCGCTTGAAAAATGGAATCTATTGAGCTATAGAGCGCTTGATTTGGAGTTATAGTGTTCAAGTTATGACAAATCCAAAGATTTGACCACGTGTCCCAAACTTATGGAAAATTTCCATATTCCCCAATATGGTGTTATGGGAAAAGAGTATCAACAAAGGGAATTGGAGTTTCGCTAATAATGCTAGATGACAAAGAGAGAGGAAGGCAGAAGAACAATTCAAGAATTCTAGAGGGACATTTAAATTGCAAAGAATAATGATAAAGATGATTATCCTTAAAGAAATTCATGCCATGTGAATATTTCAATTGTGGGCATCATCAAAATGGTAGTTGTTGTGGACTAAGCGAGTAAGCAACTTGTAAGAAAACAACAGAAGCTAATAGCAAGATGGTGACTTACCAAGAGCATGGTCTTTTCTTTTTTGAATATGATTCAAGAGGACTATTTTCCATGGCACTCTAATTGTATCTTACCAATCACAATGATCAAGCAGAAGTAAGATTCACACTGACCATTATCCTTAAAATGGTTGCAAGCTGGAAATCATCTAACAACAAAAAGTTTGTTAAGGACTCATTTATTTTTGGCTTGCCTTGGTGAAGGGCTATGATTATGTTTGTGATGCTAGAAGGATTGTGAGTTTAAGGTCTAGTGGGGCTTTGAGTCATAGATTCACAAAATTATAAAAGAAAATTCTTGTTGATGACATACTTTGATGCTATTGGGCTCAAAGAAATTAGAAAACTACTTTGGGCTTGCTAGTTAATGCTGTGCAATTGAATAATGGATAAATGGACCAATTGGATGCTAACAAAGTTTTTCATTCAAAGTGTTTATGGAGGAGCTCTTAATGGTTTATAGTTATGAGCATTAGCAATGAATCTTATTGGACATGTTGTTGTTCTCGCCGTTCTTGTCACAAGATTTTTTTTCCTTCTTGGATTTTGTAAATGTGGACTCCTAGCCTTGTAAAAGAACTCCACATCTTTTGAAGATGATGACCTAAATTTCATCAACAATTTCAGATTTAGGCCTCAAGAAGTTCAGGATTTAATGAAGGCGTGTCGATTACTTACAACTGGGAGAGGTGCTTCATTTAATAAAAGGAGACAAAGGGCGTAGATGGGTGGCGTGCTTTCTTAAACATGAGATAGGAGATAGAAGGATGGCACAAGCAGAACAATAAACCTTAGAAAAAGCTTTATGTTTAAGGTTATGAGGCTTTTGAGTTTCTAACGATTAAAGCTGTTAAGCTTTATTACAAACATTAGACGTTAGAAAAGTCTCTAAATCTTTTCAAAAATCATACGCAATGTGTTGAGAAAAAATCTATATAAAGGGGTGTTGTGAAGGCTTAAGGGCCCTTCCCTTAATATCCAACTTGTTCTCTTGTGTGAGATAGTGGAGGATCCCATACATATGTATAGATATTTGAGTTGATCAAACTCTCGGAAACACAAATATTGAAGAGTCAAAGTGTTGTACAACCCCAAAGAGGTAGGAAGTGATTGTTATTTTGGTCTCAAGTTTAAATGTTTTGAAGTTGTTGCGAGATCTCTAGCTCAACCGCCAACACCCACGAACCACTTATTGTTCAAGCATTCCAAGTGAGCACTAATGGCTACCTCTCACATAGTCGACGCGTTATTCCTCTCTATGGGTGTAGTGAGCTTACCTTCATGCCTGATTTAGTTGCTTCCTCTCTCAAGCACTACGATAGCTCCATGATTCTTAATGCAAGATCAAGCATCCTCAAACCTCCACCTCCAAGCTCCATCCTCCATAGCCATGCATGAAACAAGAGAAGAGGAGAGGAGAGGAGAGGAGAGGAGAGGAGAGGATGGTGGAGAGCTTCACCTCCTTGATCCCTTACCCTCACATACTCACTCCCTCACTCTCTCACACTCCCTCCCTCAAGCACACACAAGCAAGCAAAGAGAAGAGAAAGAGAGAAGAAGAAGAGTCCACTTTGCCACACACCAAAGAATGAGCTGTCATTCCTCTTTTGAACTTTATATACAAAGCCCTAAATCCCCTTTATGGATGGCCATAGCCTAAGCCCTTCTTTCCATTGTTCTCCTATCTTTCTAGCTTCCTTCCTACCGTCCATCTACATTTACAATTTGCACAAGTCAGAGCCTGGCGCACTTAAAATAAATCACGATGTGCCTTGCACTCTTTTATAATAGTATTGACTTGTACTTTTTCTTGACCAACTCTCCTTGATTTAGAAATTCTTCACACTTCTTGTGTTTCCCGATTTTTCTTAGCATACCTTCGTTCTCCATTCCGCTTTTGCCTTGGCTTTGTGTTCTGCTTTTAGATTGTCCCGATTTTTCACCTTCTTCGTTTGAGAGTTAACATTACCCCCCTCCTAGTTGAGTGCCAGTCCCATGTCAGTTGTTGGGGGATGAGTCAGACTCTGGTGCTGGAGTAGCCAAGTAGCTCTTTGAGTTTGTGTACGAGTTGAGTTGGAAGGTGTATTGGAGGGATTTATGGAACTCTGAGGCCCTTGAGTTGGAGAAGATTCCTTGTGTTGGAGGGTATTATGGACCTGAAAGATGATTGAGTTGGAGATGATCCTGTTGGTGGGTGGATCTGGTGTTGAAACTAAATATTGTGTTGGATAGATTCGTCACCTGGCCCTCTATGGTGACCTTCTTATGCACTGTTCAAAATGAGCTATTTCATTCTCTTTTCGATGGGGGTTGTGGTATCCGCCCCTTGGTTTGTTGGGTCGGCATGGTAGGATGTTTCATAATATGGGGAGCACATAGCATGGATGATGGGGTTGCTGAAGCTGGTGGGCGGGCTTTTGATTGTGCATTACATGTGGGTGTGTGCCATTGTCTTGTGGTGCATTGTGCACATGCTAGGGGGATGGAGCTTAGGGTGACAGGTCTAACCATAGGTGACTGAGTGTTACCATCTTGGGTGTGTCCTACCCTTGATGTGCCCTAAGCATGACGTGGGGGTTTAAAATGAGGCTAGGGTTGTCGGCTGACCGAAGCCAGAGGACACACCTAACCGAAGCTAGAGGACACACCTGCAAGGGATGTGGTGGATATGCAACTTGCAATAGCAACACATTATACTTTTCGCCCCATCTTTTTTAAATAATAATAATAATAATAAAGGTACATAGTTGTGAGAGAAGTTTAATATTCATCATTGGAGTGAGGTGGAGAAGGGGGCTTAATAGATTTACTAAGGAATCGGTGGCTTTGGAGATATCCCTTGAGGTTTATGCAGACTTGAAGGGTGGTTCTGGTGAAGAGGAATGGATGATTGCAGCAGGTGAAGCAGCTATCATTCCTGTCCTCCAGTAAAGTTAAGCAAAATATAGGAAATAGAGTGGCTCGCATAATTAGCTGAGCCATCACACAACTATCTATAGCATTAGGATCAAAATGGATCATTAGAAGGACGCGATTCTGTGGGGTGGGGTCTTGCCTAAGGAGTATCCTAAGAAATCCAAGGTAATTACAAGTGGTAATAAAGGTAGGGTCAGGACATGAAAAGAATTGGTTAGTGAATTAGATTAGAGTATCATACAAGTTTATTTTCGTGGAGACGATGGCATCTTCATATGTAGTACAATAGTGAGAATATAGATTACAGGGAATTCATAGTGGCCATGGATGTTGGAGTCAAAATCCACTCCCATCCTTCGAGGGTAAGGCATAAAGATTGGGTCATTCAACTCGAAGGATTGAGTGTTGCAAAAGGCCATCCAAGTGTCCAAGTTGGTGTCGGAGACCCTTCTTCTCCATGTAGATTGGCATTCGTAGTCGGGCACAGATCGTAGTACTTTAAAAACTTTATTTTGCCAAAATTTGGTGTCTTCTGTGGCCCATAATGTGGGGTTCTACTTTCTTTCCTCCAACCATCTTTGTCCGAGCCTGCTTCCGATGTTAATCACCTCCTCCGCCACCTTGATAGGTAACACTCTATGTAGGGTGGTGGGGAATTGGAAGTTGAGGTCAAAGGGGCTCCTAGCCATTTTTTGCCTCTCCTAGATTATGAGGTCAATGTGAAAGCTTGCTGGGGTGTCGTCTGCACATGGTGGGATAGGTGTGTGGGGTGCCCTTACTCCCCTGGCATTCCATTTTCTCCTTGTCTCCTCCACCATTTGCTTTCTTCTTTCTCTTACTGCCGCCGTTCTTTCTGGGGAGGTGTCTGCGTGTTGTTGCTCTTTAGGCCCTGCGGAAGGAGGCGAAAGGACAAGCTTCTTCATGTGGTCCCATTTCAAAGTTCACATCCACCTCCCTTTCCCAGCTTGGCTCTTGCTGCTCCTCTTCAAGGAACCCGAGTGCATCCACTTCATGTGAGGTAAGCCTTGCCAATAGGAGATAATGGTATTATTCTTCCAAGCTTGGGTCAACTCCATAAGGCTGTGGTGGCATCTGTAGTCCAGCCTTCAGTGCCCTACGGGCCATTCCTAGTTTCTTTTTCATTGCCTCCATGGAATCTCCCTCTTTTACCTAGGTGACATCCAATAGGGTTTCTTGAAAGGTGCGTTATTGGATGTGGAAGCTCATTTGGGCGGCTTCCGCTTTGCTTTCGGTAAGTATATTTTCTTTTTTAGCTTGAGCGAGGTGATGTTGACCCTTTTTTTGTTCTGATTGGCCCATTCCCCCGCCCTCTTGTTCATGTCTCCGAGGCTTTACCTCTGCCTTTAGGCGAGCACTGTCAGCCTTTGTTCTTGGTCTTCCATTTTTGCCCTTAGTTGTTGCTGCTCTTCATGTGCCGCGGTAGCCTCTTGGGGTGGTCTCTCCATCTTTGTTTCGCACCTACAAGCTCTTTTCTACCTCAACTCCTCCAGCTCTTTTGTGGCTTTAGTGAGATTCTCCATTTGAGCTTGCAGACCTTTGTAGAGTGCCACAACCTCTTCATTGTGGTGTCGTACACATTGTGTGGCCTCGTTTTCTCTGTTCAAGTGCACCTACCATTCACCTTCTGTCTCTTCCTTAGCTTGTAGCTACACTTTCAGCTCATTGACATCCCTTTGGGCCATTCAACTTATGTCTCTTCCTTAGCTTGTAGCTGCACTTTCAGCTCATTGACATCCCTTTGGGCCATGGCCATTTGGCATGTTCTGTCTAGCTGGGATGTTGCCATGGCCTCCTTTTTAGATTCAAGCTTTGCTATCATGGTTTTCTTCTCCTCCTTGGCTCTCTCTAGTTGAGAGATGAGCTCTTTGATGTACTCATCATATTCTTTGGGCGGCCTCTCTATTGCGGAGATGGAGGTTGTAGAGTCGACCACGTTTTGCTTCTTAGGGTTTCGCCTCAACTCAGTGTCTACCATAGCTGATCTTTTGGTCCCTACCAAGGGGGTTCCTTCTCTTGCTCCTTGGCCCATTTCCTTACAAAGTATTGGACCCAAGCCATTAGGTTGTTGGCATCCATCTCCATCGTAGAAGCAGGAGTGGAGATGGCAGTGGTGATGGTGGCCATCAAGAGGGTGGGGATGGGGGTGATCAGGGCCTTGCCCTTGCCCTCTTGCACTCCAAGTGGCACACACTCAAGCACAAAGGTGCTTGAGCTAGGCCCCTTGTCTCTAATTGGGCTCGCGGGTTCCACCTCATTGTGCCTGGACTGCTACTCAATGGACCTGCGTGTGGTGAGGGCCATGTCTTCCTCCTATTTTTTCCTAAGCTCATCCTCCTCCTCTTCATGCTTTCTCTTCCTTTCCTCCTTGGCCTTTCTGGACTCCCTGTGGACCTTTTGCAAGTTCACCCTTTCTTGTCTCCTCTTCTTGCTGTTCTTGTGCAGTTTTCTTTTTCATTTTCCTGTTGGCCTTTCCACGGCTAGTTTGCTCTTCTTTTTCTTTTCTTTCCTCTTCTTCCCTCATTGTCCTCTTGATGGATTGTGCCTCCCGTTCCTGGTGAGATGGCGACTTGCTTGGTGTTTCATCCACCCCCTCTTCTCTCTCCTCCTGTCCCTATGCCAAGGCTTCCTTGATGATTGTGGTGAGGACTCGATTGAATCCAATGGTTGCAGCCTTTGAAGATGAAGCTTTTCTTTTAGCTTTGGTGGCGGGAGATTCTCCTTCAGCAGGTTGCCCTCTTGTTGCCAAGGCTTTTTCTAAGGTCTCAATGGTCTTTGTCACAAACCCGTTGAGGTTAACCTCATCCAGTGACTTTCTTGCGATGCTCTCTAGCAGAGGGATGTTGATGTGGCTCATGATGGAGTTGTATCTTTGGCTAGAAAACAGCACGTGCACCATCTTGACTTGGAGTTGGATTTCGGGATCAGGAATGTCAACCAAGTTGATGCCGTCATTGGTGTGGACTTTTACCTTGTCCATCCCTAGCTCGGGGGGGTCACTCATAAAAATATATATATATATATATAATGTGAGTTAAAAATAATGGGTTTTTAAAACACCATTTTGATACATTTTTTACATACATAAGGGTGTCATATAAAGGGTTTACTTATAGATTGAATAGAAAAGGTTTGTGTTTTATTCAAGAAAATTTCATAGATTAGGATATTTATAAATAGGCCATGAACGCACATTATATAGAGGATATATATATAGCGAACCCCTCGAGATCCCTAGTAAGGCATATCCGTCTCTTTTTAGGATTCCTTTTTATTTTTTTTACCAGGCCCAATGCCTTTTCCACCAACCCCGGCGTAAATTCAATCTATACTTGGTGAGTTTCCTCCCCCTCATGCACGGTTATGATGCCGTGGTTTTTATGGAAAGTCCTCAAGAACTTTGCACAGTGGAAGTAGTCCAACCCCCCAGCTCAGTGCTTCCATGTATTTTTGCATATTACATTGCTCGATGATCTGCCTTACCACCCATTCTTCAATGGCCACATCATCTAGGTTGAAGAAATGCAAGAATTTGAACTAGTTGAAGGCTCGTGTTTCCACCAAAAGTCCATACTTGTTCTTCCTCTGAAAAAGGCAATTTGCTAGCCTTGTCTTGGCATGCCATGATGGGTGTTTGTCATGAAGCCATATTCACCTATAGTGCTTTTCATATTAAGCAATAGGAAACGACTACATGCTTGCGTGTAGAAGTAGACTTTTCCTTCCAGTAAGTAATCTATTGATTTTAACTTTTATTGACCTTTTCCTTAATCACAAGTTGTATTTTACCCTTTCCTTTATTGTTTCCATATCAAAGAGCGGATGCCCACATGTGTAATGTAAGTGAGGACATCCAAGTAAGAAGTCATCAGAGGCCACTCTGCTTTGGCAACATGAAACTCCTCCTCAGTGAGGATGAGATCTAGATAAGGATGTTCTTTAATGTGTTTTTCCATGGGTCGATTACAGAGGGTAGTCAACACCCTATATGAAGTTGGAACGACATAGGTTGGGTCATATTCAGATTCTCAAATTGTACGTTGTTGTTCAGCATTGGTCAATATTTGGCATCCCTCTAGCTCCCATTACAATCGTAGAGCATACCATTTCTACAAGAAGGGGGAATTATTGTTAGCAAGCCGTTGCAACTTCTCGATTTCCTAGGTCATGTCCATGATTGTGCTCTTACTATACGACGTGATGAGGCCTTATTTGGTTGCTTGTTCCTTGGTTACCTCACTTGCAATTAACTCTCTGCTTTGGAAGCTTTAACGAATACGAATTTTGACTCCTCCCAAGAGCAAGGGTTCTTTCAAGAGTCCTAGATCTAGTCGTTCGTAGCTTTTAGCCAATGACATGAAAGTAACATCCAAGCATTGGAGGAAAGAAACCAATTCATCCCTAGTATTTTCAACTAAATATGTGCCCAAGGTTAGAACTGAGCAGGTAAGATATGCCTTTTCTATCAGTCGTTTTGGTAGTCCGTGTGAAGCACTTGAACTATGTGGTTTGCTCAATACGGCATCAAGTTAGCTTTTAAAAAATCTTTTTCCTTAGACAATCGGAATAGGTGTGTGTCTGGCAGTTCATCCTCAAAGCCTTGTCTGGCTACTTCTCCCGTGGGGATACGAGATAGATGGTTAGGCATGTAATGCTGCTTCCCTTTACACACTACCACGGAGAAGTCAAATTCCAAAAGCAAAAGAAGACATCTAGCAATGCATCCTGTGGCACATGGTTTAATAACAAAATACAGCAAGGCTTGATGGTCAACAAAGAAAGTAAAAGGTGTAGCCAAAAGATAATATTGGAATTTCTTCACGGAAAATACCATGGCCAATCCCTCTCTTTCTATTGTCGAGTAATTCATTTTCGTATTAGTGAATTGTCTAATAGCAAAACTCACTGGATAATCTAGGTTTTGTTCACCATCTTGGCACAACACAGCTCCTACGGCGAATTTCAAATCATCGATATGCACATGGAACGTGAGTGCATCATTTGGTGCCGGAAGAGCCAAGGGGGCTCCCCTTCCAAAGATGTTTGGTGGCCCGTTCACAAGATGGGGTTGAACATAAAGCTCTGGGTATGGGAGCCTTTGAGGTAATCAACATTGCATGGTGTCATGGCCGAACCTATCACAATTAGCACAAGGTCATGACCTAGGGTCCTGACACTCTGCTGGCAAGTGGTTTTTGCCACAATACACACATTGGACGTGTGGGCGCATTGGTCCTCTCATCATCTCATGCAGTTTGGCTATGTCCATCCTAATCTCTGCTAACTCTTGTCCCAACTTAGTGGCCTTCCCTTTGTTCTAAGTCTTTTCTCTCACTCGGTGTTGAGACTCTCTTGGAACTCTTGGCACTAGAATCTTTATGATACAAGCCTCTAAAGCCTATTTCCTTGAGCTAGTCATCCACTCCAATAGCTTCTTCAAAGACCCTTGCTAATGCATCTCGCTATAAGCTTGAATTGCTGGCCAAGGCTTTGTAGAGCTCGTTGCCCCATATTCAGTTCTTGAATACTGTGGACACTGCCCTTTTGGTTGTCTCTCACCTAGGGGAATTCTCTTGAAGAGGCTCCTTACGTGGGTCACATAATCTTGAATGTCTTCTTACTCTTTCTACTTGACATTCATAAGCCACACTAGCAAGATATTAGAGTATCTAGGTTCGAGAAATCTCTTAATGAAGAGATTTTTTAGGCCATTGAAATCAACATGCTCCGTAGCATCTACACGTGTACCGGGTCCTTACCACAGTCCAAAGACTTGAGACCGTTTAGAAGGATCAACAAGAATGTTGGCTTTGCAGACCTGCTCAAACTGCTCCACGAAGTTGTATGGGTCATCGGTAGCTTAGTATTTGTCCGGCTACTTTTCTACCACAGGGATTTTTGATTGGCTCTTAGAGCCTTGGTTGACTCCCAACCCCGTCAGTAGCGATGTTGCCCATGTTGCAACACTTTGTTCTATAGATCCGTGTTATCCAGCAGCCGCTTTGTGAGGAGCTCGCTTAGTGTGAGATCTCCTTAGTGCTGTCTTGCTCTTTGACCGATTATTGCCCACTAGGGCTAGTACTCTCTAGATCTCTCGCATTTCTAAGCTCTAGTGCAAGTTCCTGGTTTGCTGATCCCGTTTTCTCTCTTTCTCTAGCTTTTCTATGATATCCTCTACTAGTCTACCATGGTGTTCTAGTTGGATTTGAGTGTTGTATTTGTTGGAAACTGCGAGCAAGACGAGAGAGGAAAGGAAGAGAGGAGAGAAGAGAGATATGAGACACCGGAAGTGGAACCCCAGAACTGTGTCAACTGAGCACACATGATAGGAATATATAGAGAGGACCTGGTGCGCTATATATAGATAGACTATATATAGCTAACACCCTCGCTCAAATAAAGGTCCCTTACTATGGATGAAAAAACCCTTGGGGCCTCAAGGGAAAAACCCGCAGCTCTATATAGGCCTACCATTATATTAATATTCAAAATATAAAATTACAAAGTTGAACTTACAAGAGCCTATTCATAGGCATCAAAGGAGCTACATCACTCGTGAATTACAACAAAAGCTTTATCACTCATAAATATACAACATGTAAAATAAGGATAAGCGACATCACTGCAAAAGATAAAATCTCTAAGAAATTCCTTCAACTGAACTTGGGATGTAAGCAGTATATATGTCACATCGAAACTTAAAGAAAAAAAAAAACGTTACAGTGACATTAGAACAACACAAGGTCTATAGAGATGGTTCGCGACGCCACTCTATAGACAACATAACACATGTGGGGCCCCATGAGCAGAATATAAATAAAACAATTTGTCATCAGCTGGAATATAGACACTCATCAGCTGGAAAGAATATAAACAAAATAATGTCATAAGTTGGAATATAGACCCTCATCAGCTAGAAAGAATATAAAGGAAACAATGTATCATCAGCTAGAATATAGAGGCTCAACAATGGAATAATGAACGAGGACGATCATCATGAAGCATGTCAATATCAACATCCAAAAGTAATATTGATGTTGAATTCCGATTATTGACATCTAGATCCTGTAAAAACCTCTGTCAATCCTCAAGTGCCTCTTTTGCCATGCTGACTCCGATCACAAAGACTAAAGGAGAAATCATACTAGTAGCTGAGAAGGGTGACAAAGGAGTAACAGAGAGTGCTGCAGTGATCAAGAAGTAGATATTGGCCACACGTCAGAACTGCTCAAACAACGCCTTGGGGAAGAATGTAATGAGATTAGACTTTGTGGTGGAGACATAATTGGAGGGATAGCGCACAGGTTGTTTGTCAGGTCTGTTGCAACACACAACTCGAGAGTATCCTTCTGTCCAATTGATGAATTTTCATGATGGCCATGCAAATGCAGATCCCATGAGAAGTTGTATGAGTTGCTTCAACAGACTCTCCTCTCCCGTGGATATGTCATTATTTCAGCCTATTCCAAGAGGAGCTCCAACTGGTTGCACATTAGCAAGATTCCAAATCCCACAAGCACAGAGAAACAACCCCTGTGATTTGGTTCTTTCTCACAAAAGTGTGTTTGGCCTCCATAAGGGGTCAGGTCAGCGATAGAGGGTTTCAACTTCGATTTGCCAATTTGGGTCCAATGGTCATAAGTCAATATGTTGAAATTGGCTCCCTCATCGATCGATGCGTTGATGGTGCACACGCATTTAGCAATGATCGTCATGCGTAGGTAGGCTTATGCAACTGCTTCTTCATCCTCAGTATCCACCTCAGTGATAGTGGCTACTCATATGTGGAAGGGGATTCTAGCATTGGGGGCTCATGCAATGGGTGCATGGGAGGGAAATACTTCTTTATGCAGCTGCATTAAAGAAGCCCATGCCCTCACCCTCTAGGGTTTCTAGCTCGACGTTGCAAGTTCAGTTGATGGTTCGAACCTTTAAAGGTCCTCGCCCTC
The DNA here is from genome assembly GCF_053477565.2 of Lygodium microphyllum. Taxonomy (NCBI): domain Eukaryota; kingdom Viridiplantae; phylum Streptophyta; class Polypodiopsida; order Schizaeales; family Lygodiaceae; genus Lygodium; species Lygodium microphyllum. The sequence goes on along the minus strand of NC_141160.1, from coordinate 49,352,682 downwards.
AAAACTTTAGCTTTTTCTTATGTCCCTTGACTAAGTACAACAGTACGAGGTCACCCCATTCGAAGCTACATTGCTTGACATGCTTGTCAAACAAGCTTTTGCATCTTGTCTTCTCACAAGGAGCACATGGATGGCCTCAAGCCGAGTTTGCATTAAGCTCTCAAGTTCAATCAAGAATTCCATCCATGCCCCCTTCCCATCCTATCTTTCTTGAATGGCGATCCTGAGGCTTGGTATGAAGATTTCCAAGGGAAGGATTGCCTCTATACCATATGTCAATCTAAAGGGGGCTTGTCCTACCGCTGTCTTGTAAGCTATGGGGTAGGCCCACAAGGCTGCCATCAATTTGTTATCCCAGTCTCATTGATTGACACAAATAGGAACTTGGTTAGTACATTTACTAAGATTTTATTTGTTGTCTGGGCTTGAATGTTTTCTTCAAGGTAGTAAGGCGAGGATTTCCAATGGATGATTAGGAAGGAGGGCATGAGGTAAGCTATCACTTCATTGATGAAATGCATGCCTTGGTCGCTAACTAATTCGATGGGGCAGCCAAATCATGAGATTAGTTGATCCCATTGGGACTTAGTGGTAGTCCTAATGTCATTCTTTCTTGTAGCTCATGCTTCTACCCATTTGGTTAGATAGTTGGTGGCCACAATGATGTATTTAGCTTGTGAATATTGTGTTGTCAGACTAATCCGATGAAGTCAATCCCCCATTTTTCAAAGGGTTGTCGTGTGATAATTGGGGTTAGCTTCATGCGATATTTATAGATAGGGACTTTAGTTCTTTTGCACTCATCACAGTGCTTCACGAATCGCGTAGCATCGCGGAAAAGGGTAGGCCACCATAGCTGGGACTGCAGCACCTTGTAGGATGTTGCATCTCAATTGAAATGTCCTCTTGCAATTCCACAGTGTGCCTCAGTCAATATGTCATAAAACTCATGCTCACAAGCATTTGCATAGCAACCCCTCTTGCCTAAGGCTATAAAGTTGGCCAGCTATGAACTCATAGGGTTGGATTTTTAGGATAAGCCATCTAATGCATGCCTTTTCTATTAGTCATTTCAGTAGTTTGTGTAAAGCACTTGAACTATGTGGTTTGCTCAATATGGCATCAAGTTAGCTTTAAAAAAATCTTTTTCCTTGGACAATAGGAATAGGTGTGTGTCTGGCAATTCATCCTCAATGCCTTGTTTGGCTACTTCTCCCGTGGAGATAGGAGACAGATGGTTAGGCATGTAATGCTGCTTCCCTTTACACATTACCACGGAGAAGTCAAATTGCAAAAGCAAAAGAACCCATCTAGCAATGCATCCTGTGGCACATGGTTTATTAACTAGATACAGCAAGGCTTGATGGTAAACAAAGAAAGTAAAAGGTGTAGCCAAAAGATAATATTGGAATTTCTTCACAGAAAATACCATGGCCAATCCCTCTCTTTCCATTATCGAGTAATTCATTTTAGTCTCAGTGAATTGTCTAGTAGCAAAGCTCACTGGATAATCTAGGTTTTGTTCACCAGCTTGGCACAACACAACTCCTACGGCGAATTTCAAAGCATCGATATGCACATGGAACGTGAGCGCGTCATTTGGTGTCGGAAGAGCCAAGGGGGCTCCCCTTCCAAAGATGTTTGGTGGCCCGTTCACAAGGTGGGGTTGATCATAAAGCTTTGGGTATGGGAACCTTTAAGGTAATCAACATTGCATGGTGTCATGGCTGAACCTATCACAATTAGCACAAGGTCATGACCCAAGGTCTTGACACTCTGCTGGCAAGTGGTTTTTGCCACAATACACACATTGGATGTGTGGGCGCATTGGTCCTCTCATCATCTCATGTAGTTTGGCTATGTCCATCCTAATCTCTGCTAACTCTTGTCCCAACTTAGTGGCCTTCCCTTTGTTCTGAGTCTTTTCTCTCACTCGTTGTTGAGGCTCTCTTGGAACTCTTGGCACTAGACTCTTTATGATTCAAGCTTCTAAAGCCTATTTCCTTGAGCTAGTCATCCACTCCAATAGCTTCTTCAAAGACCCTTGCTGGTGCGTTTCGCTATAAGCTTGAGTTGCTGGCCAAGGCTTTGTAGAGCTCCTTGCCCCATATTCAGTTCATAAATACCGTGGACACTGCCCTTTTGGTTGTCTCTCACCTAGGGAAATTCTCTTGAAGAGGCTCCTTGGGTGGGTCACATAATCTTGAATGTCTTCTTACTCTTTCTACTTGACATTCGTAAGCCGCACTAGCAGGATATCAGAGTATCTAGGTATGAGAAATCTCTCGATGAAGAGATTTTTTAGGCCATTGAAATCAACATGCTCCGTAGCATCTAGACTTGTGTACCGGGTCCCTAGCACAATCCAAAGGCTTGAGAGCATTGAGAAGGATCAATAAGGATGTTAGCTTTGCAAACCTGCTTAAACTGCTCCACGAAGTTGTATGGGCCGTCGGTAGCTTAGTATTTGTCCAGCTACTTTCCTACCACAAGGATTTTTTATTGGCCCTTAAAGCCTTAGTTGACTCCCAACCCCTTCAGTAGCGATGTTGCCCATGTTGCAGCACTTTGTTCTATAGATCCGTGTAATCCAGCAACCGCTTTGTGAGGAGCTCGCTCAGTATGAGATCTCCTTCCAGCATTGTCTTGCTCTTTGACCGATTCTTGCCCACTAGGGCTAGTACTCTCTAGATCTCTCACATTTCTAAGCTCTAGCGCAAGTTATTGTTTTGCTGATCCAGTTTTCTTTCTTCCTCTATGTTTTCTATGATATCCTCTACTAACACAATATTAGTGAGTTTGGGAATCTCCTGATTCCCATTTTTTGAATACTAAAAATGTGACACTTGGATAACATGCTCATAAGTTTCTCAAAACCATATGATGTGACCTATCATTGGAAAGCACTTGAAAAATGGAATCTATTGAGCTATAGAGCGCTTGATTTGGAGTTATAGTGTTCAAGTTATGACAAATCTAAAGATTTGACCACGTGTCCCAAACTTATGGGAAATTCCCATATTCCCCAATATGGTGTTTACTGGCCTACCATAGTGTTCTAGTTGGATTTAAGTGTTGTATTTGTTGGAAACTGCGAGGAAGACGAGAGACGAAAGGAAGAGAGGAGAGAAGAGAGATATGAGACACCAGAAGTGGAACCCCAGAAGTGTGTCAACTGAGCACACATGATAGGAATATATAGAGAGGACCTGGGGCGCTATATATAGACAGACTATATATAGCTAACACCCCCGCTCAAATAAAGGTCCCTTACTATGGATGAAAAAACCCTTGGGGGCTCAAGGGAAAAACCCGCAGCTCTATATAGGCCGACCGTTATATTAATATTCAAACTATAAAATTACAAAGTTGAACTTACAAGAGCCTATTCATAGGCATCAGAGGAGCTACATCACTCGTGAATTACAACAAGAGCTTTATCACTCCTAAATATACAACATGTAAAATAAGGATAAGCGACATCACTGCAAAAGATAAAATCTCTAAGAAATTCCTTCAACTGAACTTGGGATGTAAGTAGTATATCTGTCACATCAAAACTTAAAGAAAAAAAAAAACGTTACAGTGACATTAGAACAACACAAGGTCTATAGAGACGGTTCGTGATGCCGCTCTATAGACAACATAACACATGTGGGGCCCCATGAACAGAATATAAATAAAACAATTTTTCATCAGCTAGAATATAGACGTTCATTAGCTAGAAAGAATATAAACGAAATAATGTGTCATCAGCTGGAATATAGACCCTCATCAGCTAGAAAGAATATAAAGGAAACAATGTATCATCAGCTAGAATATAGACGCTCATTAATGGAATAATGAACGAGGACAATCATCATGAGGCATGGAAATATCAACATCCGAAAGTAATGTTGATGTTGACTTCGGATTGTTGACATCTAGATCCTATAAAAACCGCTGCCAATCCTCAAGTGCCTCTTTTGCTATGCTGACTCTTATCACAAAGACTAAAGGAGAAATCATACTTGCAGCTGAAAAGGGTAACAAAGGAGTAACAGAGAGTGCTGCAATGATCAAGAAGTAGATATTGGCCACACGTCGGAACTTCTCAATCAACGCCTTTGGGAAGAATGTAATGAGATTATACTTTGTGGTGGAGACATAATTGGAGGGATAGTGCACAGGTTGTTTTTCAAGTCTGTTGCAATACACAACTCCAGAGTAGCCTTCGGTCTCGATCGATGAAGTTCCATGATGGCCATGCAAATGCAGATCACATGTGAAGTTGTATAAGTTGCTCCAACGGACTCTCCTCTCGCTTGGATGTGTCATTACTTCAGCCTATTCCAAGAGGAGCTCCAACTGGTTGCACATTAGCAGAATACCAAATCCCACAAGAACAAAGAAACAACCCCTGTGATCACTTGGTTTTTTCAACCTCCAAGTTTCACTTGCAAGATAGAAGGACTATTAACCCTGTGATTGCATTGCACGGACATGCATTATAATCTGATGTCTAGACACCAGAGATGTTTCTTTGCTCTTGTCAACATCTGCCCAATGAACGCTATGCAGAATAGTCCAAAGGGAGGCCTGCCCCATGAGGCCCTCCAGGTGCATGTGGTCATTGCACAGAGGAATAAGCTCCTATTTTTCTCTGCTGCATGTGATGCGCAATCAGCATTGTGATAAGGGGGATTGAACGGCAAATTCCTGGTAAACTAATGATGACCATAGAACTCTTTTTCTTCCTTCGCTGTATTGCCCCTCTGGCGATGATAAAAAACTCTCTGTGAAACTTGTTTAAGGGGGATTGAACGACAGATTCCTGGTACTGATGATGACCAGAGAACTCTTTTTCTTCCTTGGCTGAATTGCCCCTCTGGCGATGATAAAACACTCTCTATTGTTACCAGTCTTGAAATTGTAAGACACTCCACAGCATGCTAATTAGGAAAAGATGGAGATACGAGAGAAGCGTCCACGCTCCTTTTGTGCGCGAAATGCTGCTGGTCTTGAAACAAATCAGGCCTTGTACAGAAGGTACTTGATTCCTTGCGAATGGAGGGAAGGCAGGAACAAGGGGGAGCGCCTTGACTTGAAAGCGATGCTAGGGTTACGGATCAACCACAGCGAAGAAAGGAGGCATCTGCGGAGAGGAAGAACAGGTGGAGTCGGAAGCACGTGTAAAGAAAGGGAGGCAACCATGGCTGCCAAGGTAATGGGAGACGATTCTGTCGACAAGATGCTGTACTTGTGGCAGCAGCGACAGCAGCACAAGGGAACGTGACAACGACCGGGTGTGAAGCAGCAGCACGGGTGTGGTGCTGGTGGAAGCAGAGGAAGCCCTGGCCTGCTGCCGCTGCTGTTGGAGGACGAGTTCTTGGCCCCGCTGCAACACCAATGTCAACATCGACCTCGACGCAGACATCATTGTCGACACAGGTCTCTCCAGTGCTAGCTGCTGGATTGGAAGACGATGCCAACAACATGTATCCAGCATAAATACTAATGTTGGAAAACTTTGTGATGTTGTAGAACCTCGCTCTAATACCATGTCGGAAACTGCGAGGAAGACGAGAGACGAAAGGAAGAGAGGAGAGAAGAGAGATATGAGACACCGGAAGTGGAACCCCAAAAGTGTGTCAACTGAGCACACATGATAGGAATATATAGAGGGGACTTGGGGCCCTATATATAGACATACTATATATAGCTAACAGTATTAGTTCACTACAACCTTACAAAAGTCTCCTAGTTTAAGCTCCTTGTTGCCTCTATGGCTTGAGCTTCCTCCTTCCATGTTTAGGACTTCCTGTTCTACCAAGTTGTCGATCAAGTTGATAAGGCCGGGTAGATTCACTTCTTCGGTACTCTGTGTCCTTGTTCTGTTCAAATTTTTGGTTGTATTCTCCGCTTGGTCCTACCTTTGGGGATTCGATATCCCTCCATGTATTTGAGTTGTCTCTAATTGGTGGGTTTCCTCAAGTCCTTAGGTCTAGGTGTGTTCCTTGTTACTTACAATCAAACCTCAACTTACCCTCACTCTGTGCATGTGTGTATATGCGTACTCTTTTCTGAGCACTGTGCGAAATTAGGCTTATAGATTTCCTTAATTGAGCTTTGAGTGGTGGAATTTAAAGTGAGTCAAAAAGCAAAGTGCGCATAGCTCCAGTGCTTAGATCACAACAACAAACACCAGACTGTGCCACCACAATCTCTAGATTTGTAACTACCTATGAGGTGTTCGATTGGTTCTTTCAGTGCGGGTCACGCTTCTTGTTAGCCGGGGTTTGTTAATTTCCCAGATTCTCTCACTCAGGCTGTCTTAGATTTAGCAGTGTCCGATTTAACAATGTCCGAGATCGGACAGGTTTGGGTCTGATTGTCACAATCCGATAGGTGTGTGTCCGATCGGACAACTAAAGTGGATTTTGGATGGTCCGATTATGGAATCAGACAAGGCCGGTTGGTTCAACTCTGTGGTCCAATCATCATGATCAGATGGTTTGAGCCTGAGTGGTTTTTGTCCATCTGATTCTAGGAATCAGACGTCCGATTTAAAAAGTGTGTGATTATGGAATGGTTAGATTTTGAAAATCGGAGTGGGTATGTTCAATTGGAAAAGGTTGATGGTCCAATTCTATGATTCGGGCATCATGATTGGACGGGTCATATGTCTATCCATGGGTTGTCTAATTTTCACAATCGGACAAGGTTTCTAATTGGATGAGGTAGGGTTGTTAGAGTGGTCTGACTCTGGGAATCGGACACTAAGGGGGGCATCCGATTTCACCAGCCAAAACACTTGTCGATTACTTATTTATCCAAAAATCTAAATGTAGATGTTGCTATTAGCTACCAAAACTTCCAAGAATCAAGGAGGACTGTAGGCCGAAGGCCTTCCATACCTAAATGTCACTGAAAGTCATGATATGCTCCAATCGATCTGATGTAGACCTAGATATGCAAGCTCTCTCTCTCTCTCTCTCTCTCTCTCTCTCTCTCTCTCTCTCTCTCACACACACACACACACACACACAAAGGCTGAACTCTAAATGAGGTTTTCCATAGTCACCCATGACCTTTAAGCCCTCACTCGTTTGCACCTCAGCCTTCCCAATCAATCGACCTTCGGCTCCAACACCTCTGAGCACTCTTTTGTTTTCAATTTTCCCTATTATTTCCCTCTTCTGGACTGTATAATAGCAGTGAACTTCAAGCTTCCCTCTCTGATTTCTCCTACCTATCCTACTCTAAATGTGACAAAAATCAAAAGCAGGGTACTGAATGGATTTTTCCTACTCAACCAATCATCAAAAACCAAAAATAATTACTTGTATCATGAACTAAAACCCAAAACCTCCTATTTATCTCAAGCTCCAGTTCAGGGGTGAAACCCTTACTTGGATGCTTGATTTGAAGCGCACAAGTGCTCAAGCTTGAATCCATGGTCCCGGCAATGGAACCAAAATGTTGCAAGCTCTCTAGCTCAACCGCCAAGACCCATGGACTGCTGATTGTTCAAACGTTCCAAGCGAGCACTAATGGCTACCTCTCAAATAGCCAATGTGCTATCCCTCTCTATGGGTGTACTGAGCTTACCTTGATGCCTGATGGAGTTGCTTCCTCTCTCAAGCACTCTGATAGCTCCATGATTCTTAATGCAAGCTCAAGCATCCTCAAGCCTCCACCTCCAAGCTCGATCCTCCATAGCCACACATGAAACAAGAGAAGAGAAGAGAAGAGAAGAGAAGAGAAGAGAAGAGAAGAGACATGATGGTGGAGAGCTTCACCTCCTTGATCCTTTACCCTCACACACTTATTCCCTCACTCTCTCATACTCCCTCCCTCAAGCACAAGCAAGCAAAGAGAAGAGAAGGAGAGAAGAAGAAGATTCCACTTTGCCACACACCAAAGAATGAGCTCTCATTCCTCTTTTGAACTTTATATACAAACTCCTAAATCCCATTTAGGCGGTCATTCCCTTTTTACATGGCCATAGCCTAGGCCCTTTTTTCCATTGTTCTCATATCTTCCTAGCTCCCTTCCTACCACCCATCTACATTTAAAATTTACATAGATCAGAGCCCGACGCTCTTAAAATAAATCACCGTGCGCCTTGCACTCTTTTAATGAGTATTGACTTGTGCTTTTTCTGGAGCGCCTCTCCTTGATTTAGAACTTTTTCACACTTCTTGTGTTTCCCGATTTTTCTTGGTGTGCCTTCGTTCTCCATTCTGCTTTTGCCTTGGCTTTGTCTTCTGCTTTTAGATTTTCATGATTTTCCACCTTGTTTGTTTGAGGGTTAAGAGAAGTCATCAATTCTCTACCTTGTTTTATTTTAGGAGTACTTGAGGCTACAAGAGGCGTATGTGGTCATTTTGTTTCATGTGTTGGTTGTGTAGTGTTTGTGAGACATTGAAAATTCTAGTTTTTTGTTGAACATTGACAAAGTCAATTCCCTAAATTGGCACTCCTTAACATTCCTTTTTGGAGGTTGTGAGAGAGGCTAGCCTTCAATCGCCGCTTCCTAAACATCTATTCTTTGGTGCCTCCACAAAAGAAGTGATGAAATTGAATTTATCCTCGTTATTTGACTTGAATGTGATTAGTTTTGATTTCTTGTGATTGTTCATTGGTTAAGATGGGTGATGATTTTCCTAATTTTCATGGTAAACAGATTGAGGATCCCCAAATATTTTTAGATATATGTTGTTTGATCCAAGAAGTGAGAGATCTTGACAATAAAGTCCAAATTCTTAGGTATCAATTGCAAGGAGAAGCATGAAAATGGTTAGTCAACTTTGAGAGAAGCCTAAAATTTAAAAGACCTCCATAAAAAATGGACTATGAAAGCATTGGAACTTGTTTTCTATCTAGGTTTAAAAAAAGAGAAAGTTAGAGTGAAATTTGCATAAAAATAGAAACTTGTGTGCAAAAATATGATCAACGTGTTGAGGAATTTGCTAGGGACTTAGAAAGATTGTGGAAATATTGGAATTTGACATTGCCAGAAGGAGAGATAGCCCTAGTTATGTTGAAGATATTGTATTTTGTCAATGGGTTAAAATGAGAAGACTAGAGAGTGAAAATAGAGGTTAAGAATCCTAATACTTTTGAAGAGGGAGTTGATGATAGAAAAATATCAACAAAAGAAGACCAAAAGAAAAAAATAGCTAGGATTAAACTTGAGGTTTGAGGAACCAAGAGAGAGGTTGAATTCAATCCTAGCTGAAAGAGAAGTTGTTGAGGAGAAGATAGTTAGTTATGCGTATCTCGAGAGAGGTCTCCTATGTTCTCTATTCAAGAGAGATGAGTCGACTTGTGAGAAATCAATTGAAGTCTATAATGAGAAACTCCTAGGGTGGTTGAGGAAAAAAATACTTGTTTGATTTATTGGCGTGAAGAATCTAGGAGTGTGAACTCGTATCTATTGACCACCAATAATGCCAATCAAGTGATTGGTGTTTTATCTTATGAGGAAGGATTGGTTGACATTACTTTGGAGTTTGAGGGCTATGAAGGTAAGTTTTCCATAGATAGAGATGAAGTGGAGATGTAGCTGAGTCTCAGGGGAGATAGGGAGGGACTAGATTGCTTTAAGAGTCAAGATATTTCATGATCTTTGTGGAAGAATGAGAGTCGAGAAGATTTTGATATTTTTTATGAAAGAAGTGATGATAGTTCTAATATTCTTGGGAGTGTTGAAGAGAGCAGTAACAATTTAGAGAGTGAGCTTATTTATTTTGATAGTAATGAGGGCATATATGAACCTGAGTGTCTAAGAGATTAAGAGAAATTTGAGGAGGAGTTTTTCATTTTTCTAGAAAACCATGAGGGGAAGGGCTTAAAAATTGGAAGATTTAAAGATGAAGCTGAGGATTCAAATTTGTTGCCTCTGATGAAGTTGATGTGGTTGAATATGGTCGTGAGTTTCTTAGTGTAGGTGTTGATCAAGATAGTATTGAGGTTATGAATTCTCACTCTTGTTGTTATGGTTTTGTTATTGTTAACTCTGGTGAGTCTTGTGCTCTAGTAGGTGATACTGTGAGTAGCCTTGGAAAGGCTTTTGTTTGTGAAGTTGGTGATGTTGTTTTGAGTAGATCTAGCCTCATGATTCTTGATAGTTGTGTGGATGATTGTATTGTTGATTTAGGCACCAATGAAGAAGAGAAAATTTCATTTGAAATTCTTTTAGCGTCTTTTAGTTTTCCTAAAGTTTTTGATGATATTTGTGATGATTCTGATTGGGGTTATGAGGATATTGAGAGTGACAATGATAAGAGAGTTAAAGGAATTTGAGTAACTCTTTGAAAAGAATTGAAAATTTGAGTGAGGAGAGGTTTAAAAATAGGAAAATGGAGTTTGAAGGTGTTTGTGAGAAGGTAATTGACGATTCGGGAGATAAGGAGTATTTGGCCCTAGTTATTAACGCGATTTGTTGCATTGTGATAATGTTATTTGTGAAGTCGTAGACATCAAAGTTTCTTTCATTTCTTGTAAAGGTTCTCATGATGTTTCTTGTAAGGATACTATGAAAAGTGTTTATGACTACTTGTTTTGTGAAAGAGTCAATGGAGTCACGTATTGTTGATGAGTTAAGAAGTGTGGTTGGGTGTCTTGGAATGAACCCATGTGTTGATGCATTTGGTTCTTGTGGTGTTGTGAGTCCGGAGTTGACTTCTTTTGATATTGTGCTTGATTTGGATATTGAGATAAGAGATCCTTGCATGGTATCTTTAGGAGAAGTGCTTCATGATTGCGTAGATAAAATTGTGGATGAGTTAGAGTTTGGCAATAAAGAAAGTGTCAAAACTTTATTGAGAAACTCTAGAAGTAACATGTTTTCTACTAGGGTGGATGGGTGGGATTTGAAGATTTTGGAGGATGATGTATTTTCCCTGGATGGTGAAGATTGTCTCAAAACTTTCAAATCAAAAAATTCTAATGATTCTGACGTGAATTTCATGGATAATTTTTGTTTACCTATATTTTTATTTGTCTAGCTTAGGAATTGCTTTAGTCATTTAGTTTAGATTTTTCAGTGTGGAAACTTGATAGCCTTTTTCGAGATTGGCATTTCTTTGGACAGATTGGAGTTGGAGTTTGTTGGTAGCTTTCAAACATATTGGAATAGGTATATTTTCTTGCCTAGACTCTTACACTTCACAAGGATTATGGGTTCACGAGCATTTCACATTACACATATCGATTACATTGCACTCAATCAGGGGTTGTAACTTGTCTCCTGATCTTATAAATTACTTCCATACCATGGGTTGAATTGATATACATTTTGCATCATCATTGAACACTAGCATGAATGATGTAGCTATATACAATATATCCTAGATACATGCGCACTTGTGCATGCACTGTTTCTTACACACATGAGAGTTGGGATATTCATCACCAATTTAGGAATTTTTGGTTGAGTGGGAAAGGAGGTTAGGTGAAATTGAGGGTTGTGAAGGACGACGCTAGTTGTGAGATGGGCTATTTTCTTGGTCAACATCATGAGAATCATACTTTTGTTGAGTGAACGTGAGATTTGGGAGGGTTGGGTAAAAATCAATTTTGGTTGCATAGAGATGAGAGTTGAGGCTAAGGATTTAATCTAATCAAGAAATCACTTTTACATTTGTTGCATGATGCATGGGCACATATGGATAGGCTAGTCACCTTTTTTGAGTGCATACATCCTTTTTTGTGGAGTATCGCTTGTTTCATTGCATCTCATTGATTCAAATTTGCATTTTTTCTCAAATCATATGAATGATTGGGCACAACGTACATTTTTAAATTATATTCTTTAGGACACATTGCGTAAACAAAGATCAGGTACATATGAAGAAAATATTAGTCTTTGAAGACTGAAGGGGAGGAGTTAACATTTTTCATATAAAGGTTGGAGTTGGTCACATTGATTACCATAGTTGAAGTTGGACTTGGTGATTTGTAGAAAGCTTTCTAGAGGTGGATGATGATTATAATGCCAACGAAACAAAGAAGAATATGATGATGAAGATGACAACAAAGATAAAGACAATGATGAGAATAATTAGCAAAGTTAGCCTCTATTTTGAAACAGATGACATAACTTTTTTTTATCAAGTGCTTGAAGGAAATCTTGCAATGGGTTTTGGGGCTTGATTCTTTGAGGTTATTTTGGTTGTGACCCATTCAAGGTAACGGTAGTGCTTCTTCACAGGAAAAGTGCTACCTTCTATGGAAGTGAGCATGCTATCATTTGGAACACACATTTGCAACAAGAGATTGAGTCAATATTTGATGGTTTACTGGTCAACAGTTCTACTTGTTTTGAGGGAAGCATTCAATGTCTCTTTTAGGAATCAAATGCTAATGGTGGTGGTTGATAGATTGATTGAAATTCATGTGGAGATAAGGTGAGATGATATTATTCGGGAAAAGGATAGCAATATGATTTTTGTGTTGATATATGGATTTGGATGAGATATTAGAAGAAACTCAAAGAGGTATTATCGGCCTTGGAATTTAGGTATCCTTGAGCATGTAACATGCCTCAAGTCTGACCATGTTTTTTGGCTATAAATACTTAGGGATTTGTTACTAGTGGAATGCCTTGTATTTGAAGAATATGTTGCCGCTTGACCAAAGTGCTCAGAACAAGGCTTGATAAATGCGAAAAAAAATTATTCGTCAAGACAAATGTGGATTGGTAAGAAACTCAAGAATTTGTGATAACTTTTGGAGATAATGCAACTAATGACTAATATAGATGGATACTAAGGGGTGCTTAAGGGTCCATGCTAAAGAATAATAAGCAGCAATCAACTTTGGATTGTGAAAGAGGAGTTACCACCTCTTCAATAGAGAGATTCAATGGTTGGAAGGAGGAGAAGACTGTTATCACATAGAAAATAGAGGGCTTCATAAGCTTGTTTTGAGGAAAGGTAGTGAAGAAGATGAAAGGTGAGAAGGATTGAAGCTTGCTTGGAAGAGCTTTGGTAGGAGAGCAAGAGCAAGAAAAAGAGAGAGACGAAATGAGAACTTCAACACTCACAATGTGTGACCGTGTCTTTCTTTATTCAAATTATCACTAAAATAATAAATAATAAAGTGACGGTGACGGGCGCCCACCACCTGCAGTGCGTAGTGGCGGGTACTGCTAGTGTAGTAATACACGAGTAACTAGGTAAATGTGCCTTTACTCCCGACAACCTCCCACTTAAAGTTAAATCTTCCCCTGTGAGGAGTGAAAAGAACAAGAAAAGGCCATAAAATGTACACATGTACAACAAGATGAGGAAAAACGTCATCTCATCCAATGCCTATCAATCTCGTGAGGAAGGCAAAGCGCTTAGTAGTGAGGCTTTTCATGAGAGGATCTGCGAAATTTTTGTAAGTAGAGATCTTGACAGGGTCAAAAAACTTGTCCGCCATGACCCCACGTATGAAGTGATACCTCACCTCAATGTGTTTTGTCTTCGCATGGAAGATCAGATTCTTGGCTAACTGAGTAGCACTTGAAGAGGAGCTACGGAGCTCTACCTCGAGACCTACGGACTGCTTATTGATCAAGCATTTCAAGCCGAGCGGCCATGGCTACCTCTCACATAGCCAACACGCAATGCCGACCTTATGGGTGTAGTTAGCTTACCTTGATGCTCGATCGAGTTCCCTCCTCTCTCTTGCACTCTGGTAGCTCCACGATCCTTGTGGCAAGCTCAAGCAAGTTCAAGCCCTCTCCGTCAAGCTCCATCCTCCATAGCCGCGCGAGAAAAGAGAAGAGAAGAGAAGATGAAGAGAGAAGATGGGGAGCTTCTTCTCCACAATCCCTAACTCTCACACACTCACTCCCTCAGTCCCTCACTCAAGCACAAGCAAGAAGGCAAGAAACAAGAGAAGAAAAATAAGAAGCTTTGGCCACACACAAGAATGATCTTTTCATTCACTTTTGAACTTTATATACATGCCCTACTTTTTAGGTGGTCATCCCCACTTTTTACATGGCCAGCCATTAGCCTAGGCCCTCTTTTCCTATTTCCCACCATTCTAACTTATCCCATTCCCAACTAGTGCATAAATTTGCACAGGAGTGAGCCTGACACTCTTTTAAAAGGATTTGGGAGCGCTTTCACAATTAATGGTGCGCGTTGACTCTTTTCTTTTCTCGAGGCGACATTGAGGCCTTCTAGAGAGATCATTATTCAAATTTTTCAGGGTCTAACTTCCATTTGGGGTGCCTTTTCCTTCCTTTGTCCTGTGCCCTTTCGGTAATCTCCTTTTTATTTTCCCGCTCCTCTGCTCCATTTTCACGCTCCTCTATGCTGCGGTAGACATTATCCCCCTCCTAGCTGAGTGCTAGTCCCATGGCACTGTGGTGGGGAGTAGTGGGGTAGTTGGGGTTGTTGCTAAGTGGAACTGGTGGATAGATGACCACAATCAAAAGGTGCTGTTGTGAATGAGAGGTGATGGAGTTTGATTAACGATGACCGGGAGAGATTCCAGCGTGCTTTAGAGTTCATGAAGATGCTCGACATTTCTCACACAGTTGTAGTTTCCATTTTGCGATGGCTGATAAAGGTTTTACATGGGCATCTCTAATCATTTGGAGAATATGAGGTTCCAAAATCTATGCCAATGGTGGGTCCATCACTGAGTTTTCCTTCTGCTTGATTTGGTTCACTCATGGTAGCCGTCAACAGGCAGATGGTCGGCTACATCAAGCATGTTGGTCCATCCAACCATCGGAGTATGCAAAAGCTCCTGAAGCTGCTGTAGTGGTGTCATGTGCGACTCAGGGAAAAATTCCTGGTCATTAGCGGATGTCGTGGATAATCTTCTTTAGCTGGGTAGCCATTCACTGAGTCACAATCATAGCTACAAGAAAAAGTTGTGCACTCCCTAAGGGGTGTGTCTGTCTCACAGTGTGGTGTAAGTGCATGTGTAGTGGAATTGGGAGATGGGTCTAACCTTGGGTAAGCCCTTGGTAATGTCCCACACTTGAGGATGCAATTCGTGTGTTGTTGGAGGTGCAGTTAAAAACTTAGGGTGACAGGTCTGGAAGTAATGCCCTTGATGTGGCCTAAGCGTGAAGTGGGGGAGGGGCTAGGTGTAAACCCTAGGTGAAGTGAGTGAAGTGAGCCCTCATGCTTTTTTCTTTTCTCTTTTTCTTTTTCTTCTCTTTTTTTTTTTAAAGAATTACATACAAGGAAGATTTCCTTGCTAATGCCTATCACCTTCAGCTAGATTATGAGGCGGTCGCAAGCATTGGGATAGGAATACGCGACTTTGTAGATATTCTTTAGTACCGGCCCAGGTCTTCAGAGGTGTGGATGACATGAAAGGATGATTGCACCTCGTGAAGTGGGTATCACTCATATCCTCTAAGATTTCTAGGCAAAAGGAGGGAAGTAGGGTTTCCCTCATCATTAGTCTAGTCATGGCTCTACTATCTATCCCTAGGTTGATGTCAAAAAAGAATGGAGGCAGGTGGGCTTCCTTGGCTATGGGTCTCTGCATTAGTAGGAACTTGATAAGCCTAAGATAATTACAGATAGTTAAGAAGACTGGATCTAGGAAAGAAGAAAAATCTGCGAGAAAGCGGTTGATAGATGGGAGGAGATCCTCTAGCCTGAAGACTAGGCATTCCTTGGGGCTCTGGGCATTAACATTATATATCTTAGGAAAGTCAAAATCCCCATGAATATTTCGATCATAGTAAACTCCATGCCTACGGGGGTAGGGCATGTAGATGGGGTCATTGCATTCTTCAGGGAGCAAGTTGCAGAAGGCGGTCCAGGCGTCAAATTTGGTATCCCAATGCCTCGTAGCCTTGGACGGTTTTGGGAACCCTGTTTACCTTGTCTTGCCAATAGCCTTCAGGCTCTTTCCTCCATCTCGTTATTATGAGGCTTCTTTCCTCTATCCACTTGTTTGCAAGATCATTAGCCAGATCCTTGATCTTGGCTAGAATACCTAGAGACAAAGCACGGTCCAGAGAGCATGGATAAGCAAATGAAAGTTCAAATGGCCTTGTCTGGAACTCCTGTTGACGCCATATGACCAATTCCTGAGGCCAATTGATAGGATGGGGATCCCCCGGTAGTGGCATAGACTCTTCAGGGAATTGTCTTGGCAGTGATCATGCATTGGGCTTCCTGTACTAGTTCTTTTCTTCTTCTTTTGGTTGCCACAATGCGCTCGGGCATATGGGCATCTTCGGGTTCTTCAGGCGGGAGGTTTGGTAGAGGCAGACTGGGCATTCTTTGTTGCTCTTCTTCAGCATCCTGCTCAAAATCCGAACCTCTTCGATGTTTTGCTAGACAACTGATGGAACTGCTTGTGGTGGTGGTGGTGGCTGCTCATGCTCTTCAAACCCAAGTTCCTTAAGCTCAACAGTGGAGAGGCCGGTGTGGCGTAGGAAGTGAAATTGCTGCTCTTTTGTGTTTCCTCTGCCTTTTGGAAGCTCCCGTTCTTGAAGGCCATCCTTTAGTTCTCGGGTGGTCAGTTCTAGCTTCCTTCTTACCTTCTCCACTAAATCATTGACCTCTGCCTGGGTGACATGTAGTACTATGTTGAGGAAGGCTTGCCTCTATGTGTTGGCACATACATCAGCAGCTTCTACCCTGGACTCCACAAGCACTCTCTCACACTCAGCCACCGCCAAGCATTCTGTTAAATCCCTAACTCTTTCAAAATTGTTTCTGTCCCACTCACTGGCTCTCTCGTCCATCTTCTTTCTTCCCTCCTCTAGCTCACTTTCCAAGGTTGTCACAACTTGCTGCTGCTCATTCGTTAAGAACCAGAGTTGGTTCCTTTCCCTAGATTTTTGAGCTAGCTGTTCATCAACAATTTCTTTTGCCTGATTTGCAATGCTGAATCTTTTTTTGCCTCAGTAAATAGCTCTGACTTTTCTTGCACAAGCTGCTCGTGACTTTGGATCTCTGCGAAGTGCAATCTTCTTTGGGTGAAGGCCATGGCCATGAGGGCCTCTATGTCTCCCTTGGTAATCTCCAATGCATCTTGCAGTCGTTGTGCCTCATTCTGTAGCCTTTGTGCTTTTGCTGTGGGAACTCGCGGCCTTTCCTGTTCTAGGAACTCTATTTCCCTCTCCAATCTGTCTTATTCTTCAAGTTCATACCATAGCCGGAAAGCTATGGCATCTTCTTGTTGTTCACTTGGCTCGCCCTCCTGAGCTTCTATCTGTCTGTACCTTTCCAATTCGCCAGTTCTCTATTGCAAGTCAGCATACTGCTGCACTAGTGACTTCAAGCTTCGTTGTTCTGCCACCAGGTTTTTCTCTTCATCTTCCATCCTTTGTCTTAGTAGGTGTCTCTCATTATCCTAGGCTTCCTTGGTCTTTGCTTCCAAGTGATTTTGTAGAGTTTTCACTTCCCTTCTTCGTTCGGCTCCTTGCTTTGAAACTTCCAGCCTTAAGGCTGCCAAAGTTTCCTTTTCTTTCTCTAACTCCACTAGGGCTATCTTCTTTTCTTCTTTTGCCTTGTCCAATTGTGATAGAAGCTCAGCCACATAAGCGTCATAGTCAACACTAGATGGCATGAGAGTAGGGGCTATAGTGGTTGATGCCTCTAGCTTCTTTTGTTTTGGATCTCGCCTAGACTCGGCATCTGCAGTAGTGGGCCTTTTTGCTCTGGCTTCTGGTACAATTTCAGCCACTTTACTAACAAGTAGCTGCACCATGTTCATCAATTGGGCCGTGTCTAGAGAGGGCGTGGGTTGCGGGGTGGTTGTGGTTGTGGTGTCAGTTGGTATTGGCACAAAGGAGGAAGGCAGAGGGTGCAGCGGGGACTTGCCCTTGCCTACAACTACTGGGGTCATTTCCACACTGCCACTTGCTTCAACTTCATGGTGGGGACTCAAAGGATCAATCTCTCCTCCCCCATGGGTTTCTTTGACAGATCTATGAGTGGCCTCTGTCAACTCAGCAGGTTCTTTCATTCTTAGTTCTTCACCTTCCTCCTCTGCCCTTATTCTATCCTCTTTGATTCTTCTCTAATTTTTTCGAGTTCTTCCTCTTCTTTTTTCCTTCGTTCTTCCTCCACCCTTCTTGACTCTCTTTTATCCCTCTTCATCTCGGCTTGCTTTTCTTTGCTCAATCTTTCTTTCTTCTCCTTCTGGCTCTTGTCACTCTTCTTTTGCTCTCATGGTTTAGCCACTTGAGTAAGTGGTACCTCTGGCTCTCCTTTGTCGCTTATTGTCCTTTCACTCAAGCCTTCTTCCTTGCAGTGAGGTGAGCTTTGATGCACAGCTTTCTTTTCATCTACACTAGCATCCTTGATAGCCTCATGGATGATTGCCGTCAGGACATCACCGTATCTGATTGTGGATGCTTTCGAGGCAAACTTTTTCCTTGCGGATCGTGCAATAGAAGTAGGAGACTCCCCACCAATTGATGTTGTGGTTGGTGCCAAGAGCGCGGCTGAACTCTTGATAGTTTTCTGCACAAGACCGTTCCAATCCACCTCCTCTAGAACTCCTACAGCGATGCTCTCTAGTAATGGCACCCCGATTCTATTCATTAAAGCATTGTATCTCTCTCCTGAGAAAAGGGTGTGGACCATTTTAGCTTGCATCTTTGTTGCGGGATTTGAAATATTAGCCAAACTGATTCCATCCACTATTTGCACGTCATATTTTTTGACTCCCATCATGGTATATACATCTCTTCTTAGGCACCTCTCCTTCTTGGACACAAGCCTAGGGATTTCTCCACGATAGCTGCATTAAGGGGCTCTTGCACCCTTCTTTCCTAGTCACCAGTCCTTACTGTGACCATGCCACAGCTCCTACCTTCATCAAAGCTCTTCAAAAAGTCAGCGCACATGCTGTAATCTACAGCCTGTCCAACCTTTTCCACATACTTTCAGAGGTTGCATTTATCCACCAACTCCTTCACTGTCGGCTCTTCCACGATGGCATCGTCTAAATTCAGGGTATGTTTAAACTTGAACTAGCTAAATCCATGTGTCTCAACACTGATCCCATACTTTGTTAGCTCCTCTTCCGTGAATGGAAGTTTACCCCCCTTTTCTTGTCCTACCATGGTAGGTACCTGCCATTACACCATGCCAATATTAGCATTATGAATTGGCTCATCACTAACAAAAACCCAAGAAAGAATGCATGTGACAATTTTCCGTGCTGCTTCAGAGGAATGAAACTTGGAAATAATTCAAAAGCAACATCTATTTCCTCCTTGCATTCTTTCCTATTTAAATTCAGTTGATCATTTTCATCCATCATTGCACCTTGCTACATCACTTGGCTCTCACTTTGCTCCCCTCCCCCTTTCTTAAGTTTTAAAGGAATCCTTCCTAGGATTAGCAAGGGAAGAAGGAGAAATAACATGGACTTTGTGGGGCGAGTTACTTGGCCAATAGCCAAGTATAGAGGTTAGGGTTATATTCAAGCTAGGCATGACGATCAAGTTCACATGGTCGTATGGAAGCTTGGGTGATATAGGTCAAGTCATCATGAAAGATGTCCCCGGAGTTGAGGCGGCTAGCAACGTCCAGTTTCTCTTCCGTAAGAAATTGGTCAATGCAAGGGTGGGCTAACACGGTCATCTAAGTGTATGTTGCATGTAATGGGCAAAACCCTAAACGAAAGAGGTGCCACATAAGTAGGGTCATGTTCAATTGTTTTGATTTCCCTTCTTTGCTCGACATTGGTCATGATGCGACAGCCTTTTTTCTCCCATTGGAGTCACAAGGCATACCACAATTGTAAGAATGAAGAATCAGAGCTGGCAAGCTGCGTGAGCTCTTCCAGTTCTTGTTCAAGTGCAGAGCGAGCAGGCTTGCGGTATGAGGTAATTAGTCTTCTGAGAATAGCATGCTCCTTTGAGATTTCTCCATTAGCGATTAATTTAGCGAAAATTTTGGGAAATTTGATGGTCATAAATTCATAGTCTTCCCAAGTGCATGGCAACGCACGAACATCAGAAGCAAGGGGTTCATCGAGAATCCTAGGTCAAGCCTCTCATAGCTCCTAGCGAATGTGGTGAAGGTGTTATCTAACACCTTCATGCATGTCACTACGTCATCTCGCGAGGTCTCAGCAAGATCCTTGGCCACTGAAGGGAAAGATTGTCTTTCATTCAAAGACCTAAGACCTGCTGGTGGTGATGGTGCAATTGGGCTGGACAGTGCTGACTCCACTGATGGCGTCACAGATGGGACTTTGCACTCAAAAGCACTTTCAGATGCTGCAAGGGGCTCCAGTGGCATAGGAGGTGTGCTGCATTCTATCTGAGCCGGCATGGGGGTGCTCAACTCCTATGACTTGGATAATTTTGGGGAATCTAGCTTTGGATGATAAATGTGTTGGGATTCATTAATCACAACCGGTGTTGGTTCATCTTGCTTTGTAGCCTGGGCTCCGTATGTGCAAGCCTTTCTAGCTATAGTGAGGTTGCTTAGAATTGAGCCTATTGAATGTCCACTCTTAGGCACCCATATCCACGGATTTCCCTCATAGTATCCTTGTGCTCGCAAGAGATCTTTGGGGATCCATCGCAACATGATCGTGCGCCTATGTCGATAGCGTCTGAGTTGCCTCTTAGGCTATGACTGATAGTTTTTGCGTTTAGAAGCACATTTTTGCGGTTTACAAGGTGGCCCTTGTCATTTTGGCACCCATATGAGCGTGGACTCCTTGGCCTTGTGAATGGCCTTGGTGGGCTTGGTTCTAGCAGTTTGAGCATTGGGTGAGATATCACAGCCCTTCTCCCTAGGCTTGGTCATAGGGGTGGTCGTAGGGGTCTCTATTGGTGGCTTTGCAATTGTAGAAGGATCAAGATAACCCTTGCTAAAAGCATTCACTATGCACACATTTCCTATAGCAAGATGGATGCAATCTAGGTTATAGTCCACATTGCAGTTCGTCTACTTTTTAAAAGTGCGACCTAGTAGTGACTTATTATCGGCCCCTTTAGTGTTTGGCAACACATAAAAGAAGACTGGTATACTTTCAGACTCTACAGAGACAGCCACTTTGCATTTTCCTAAGAGTGAGTAAGTGTTGCCTCCAAATGGGCTGAGTTTAGCATTTGTGGGCTATAATTTAGGTTGACCAATGCGTGTCCAATGGTCATGTGTCAAGATACTATAGTCGGCACCTTCGTCAATCAAGGCATCAAAAGAATAAGTCCGTTCTACAGTGACCGTGATTCGTAGGTGCCTAGGCGGGTGCCATTGCTTCTTCATCTTGATCTGTTAGTTCGGTAATAGTGGCCACGCAGACATTGACAGGGACTTCAAGCATAGGTGGTTCGTGCAATAGATGGGAAGGAGGATAGTACTCTTTCATGCGACTGCCATTGAAAAAGCCTATTCCTTCACCTTCGAGCATCTCCAATTCAACATTGCATGTCCTACTAATTGTACGTACTTGGAAAGGTCCTAGTCCTCAAAATTTCGTTTTCTATTTGTGACCCTTCATAGAGTATAGTAGAACAAGGTCCCTCTGATCAAAGTTGCACTGTTTGACATGCTTGTCAAACCACATCTTTCTTTGCGCCTTCTCACAAATCAAAGCATGGGTGGCTAAGAGTCGAGTCTCCGTGAGACGCTTTAACTCCACTAAGCGGTTGGTCCAAGCCTCTCTTCCCTTCTAACACTCTTGGGCTGCTATCCTTAAGCTAGGGACAAAGAACTCTAAGGGTAGAATGGCTTCCGTTCCATAAGTCAGCCTAAAGGGCATCTGTCCTATAGCCGTCTTATAAGCTGTACGATAGGCCCACAACGCCACCATTAATTTGTTATCTCAGTCACTTCATGATGTGGATACCACCTTCATAAGCATGTTGACTAGGATTTTATTCGTGGATTCTACTCGGCCATTTTCTTGAGAGTAGTAGGGCGAGGACCTTCTATGAATGATTAGGAAGGTCGAGAGCAGGTGGGATATCTCTTCATTAATAAAGTGCGTGCCCTGATCACTTACTAGTTCAATTGGACAACCAAAACGTGTTACGACCTACTCCCACAAGAACTTTGCAGTGGTTCTAGTGTCGTTCTTCCTAGTGGCTCTTGCCTCTGCCCACTTCGTCAGGTAATCAATTGCCACAATGATGTAGCGTGCCTGGGAATACTGTGCTATAGGATTGATAGGTCCAATGAAGTCAATGCCCCATTTTTTGAAGGGCTGTCGTTGTCGTATTGCTGCACATTCGAGGTGTGAAAACCACCTAAAAGTTGTGTGTGGAGTTTGATACTTTGTATATATTTAGTTGTTGTGATTATACTTTTGTTCTACGTGGAAGAGGGTTTGGAGCAAGAGGAATTAATCAATAATGCTCTGTTTGACATGTATGTCAAATGTGGAAGTTTAAACGAAGCGCATAAAGTCTTCAAGGGCTTGCTGGAAAGAAATTAAGTATCATGGAGTGCTTTAATGTCAGGATATATTCAAAATGGAGGTTCAGGTTGAATGGTTTCTATAATGAGGTGGAATTGGTGAACTGCTTCCTGAGAATGAGCAAGTTTCTTGCAATCTCATGAGAGTTAAGGGACTGATAGACTTGATCTCCCATGGATTTGTACTGTGACATGAGAAGATCGAGTTCCTGGGTTTCCCCGTGTGAGCTTTCTAAATGATTATCAAGTAATGATCAGAGATTGGGCACATAAGAGGGGAATTGCAATCCTGAGCCTTGCCTTCCGAACCAAGGTGATGATACTGGTAGACATCAAACGTGTTGCCTTCAAAGTCCCCTAATTGCTTGCCCAGGGACTATTTCTGGGATGGCCACACCATTGCTCATAGTAGAAGCACCTCATTATCAGTTAAGTTTCTGCACCGATGCCTGTCTTGATGAAACTCAAAAGCTCAAAGGGCTCAATCTTGTTGTCAGACAGGAGCTGCCTTTGCATTTTTCTGAATTACAATTTTTAAAGAATCAAGAGGTCAGGACTCAGTACTCCATCAGCAGTTTGTCTGTGCCAAACCAATAATTCATGATGCACTGATCCACAGACATGTCGCCTCTGATACAGACAATGCTGCAGACCTTTTTGTGCAGCACTTGAAATGGAGGAGATTATTTGATTTTGTCAAAGAAGCAGAGATCAACACAGAACTTGATAGAAAGAAGATTTTTATGCAAGGCCATGATAAACACGGGTGCCCAATAGTCGTACTTTTGACTGCGAGGCATGCTGCATATGAAAGAGACCTGGAAGAGATAAAACAGCTCTTTGTTTACTGTTTTGAAAAAGGCAGCTGGCAGTAGCATTGGTGGTTCACATACAAATCCATTGATTAACGTTGAACATCTCCAGATGATATTCCCAATACCTGCTTTCCTGGTGGAGAGAAAAGCCAAATTGGGGGGGGCTGCTTTATTGGTCTGAAGGAAAAAGAAGAGCCGCTGGAAACGGAGGGGGAATGTCGTTGTTTTGGAAGGGAAGTTTTTTCTGGGGACGAGAGTGCGCGGTTGAGAGGAAGGCATGATACAAACACACAGATTTTTTTTCTGCTTCCTGGTTCGTGAGGAGTTCTGCTTTCGTGAATTTGGCCCAGCGAGGCTCCACTCGAGGACATCACACTTTCTAGGAGGATCGTGGTTGGATCATAGCTCTCGTAGATTAGACAAAGATTGAATATGGCGCTGCAACCAGTCCAATTAAGATTGATGGGCTCGACCTGCTTTTAGGGATATAATAGGATGAACAGTGGAAGATACTTCTGAAGGAGGAGGCTCGACATTGAAATGAGGATACAGCAAACCAGTTTTCAACGACGACATACCTTACATGTGCTTCATTTTTCCTACTAACTGGAGCGCTGTTTAACGCAGTCTACCTGAGTCGATTACCTAAGATATTCATTGAGGAAAAGCCCAAGTGAGCAAAGAAGAATTTTTCCCAATCCTTCTTCTGGCTTTACTAAAGAATA